>NC_088875.1:17537952-17837952 GCF_032884065.1 Artemia franciscana | reverse complement strand
TTCCGATATGCAAAAAAAAAATGCAAATTCACATTTTAAATCTTTCTTCAGAGCCCCCAAGAGGAGGGTAGGGTGGGGTAATCGAACTCTATAGTTTGTATCTATATTTTTCTGCGTGTATTTTGCATCATACAGATAAATAGAAGGCCTTGTACTTTAGGGGACCAAACACGTTTTTGGGAAATAGCTCCACTTCTAGATACTACACTCTGAGTACCTTCTAATACAATTGAAGCACTCAGTTCATGAAAGTTTTATTGTCAGATTGTTGAGATGTAAATTAACATTATTTCAAGTTAAGGCCGTTTCTGGGCTTACAGTCCCATTTATAAACAACAAAAAATATAAATTTAATTTCAAGCCTTGTTTTACTAAAGATTTGTGGATGATCAGCTTTACTTATTGTCAAAATTCATTATGGAACAGTTGCAAGTGTCGCATTAATAGCAGAAATCATTTAAAGCTAAATTTTATTGTTAGGTAACATACTCATATTGATACTTATTAATTAGGGGTGTTAAATAAAGATAGAGATACCATTTCGTTTACTAATTAATTATTTTCGATTCGATTTACGAAAAAAGTAGTTTTTATTACCTAATTTTTCGGGTTGAATGAGCTTATCATGGAATTTTACAATTTAAAGTGGAATATTGCGCATGTTTTACATATTTACAAACATGTATAACATATAGTTCCACAGTGCTACTAGGTATAAACAGTTAGGAGGCTATTACCACGTGGTAAGTCTGTAAATGAATAGTGCTCACTCATTGTGACTAGCTGATCTTTTTAGATTCGTTTTCAGGGAAATGTGTAATCTGTTGTATGTGCCTGTGAAAAAGTGAACCAAAAACTGTATTTTTTTGTAAATAGAAGTTACTACTGCATGCTTTTTCTAGATGTGGCTTTGGTTGTGGGATTTATCACCGTTAGTATTCCGTTTTTCTCGCCTACTCATCCTTTGGCAAAACAACCCACATCTAAGCGCCTTGAGGTAGTGTATATTTTATTGTGATTCATGTCTTACGCCACGAGTGAATCTAAATTTTGGGCTACTGTTAGTAAAGCTTGCTATTGAATTAATTATTTTGTAAAATAGAATTGTTTTAATTCAATACTCCCATCTACGATCAAATCTACGATCAAATCTACTGGGAAATTGTTGCTGCCGCCAAAGGCAAATATTGAAATTATTGCTAGAAGTTCTTTGTGGTACTTTTAATTATGCCAAACAATAAGAATATTCTATATTTGCTATAGATGCATTTTGTATTTGTGTCTGTTTTTCCTTCTGAATGAATACTGTGCTACCAATACATAATGCACCTTTAAAAATTTATTATGCTAATGTAATATGTTCTAAGATTTAAGATGATACCCTCAGATTGTTCATTATTGATAAGTTGTACCCCATTGCTGTAACGCCTAGAGTGCTCACTAGATATGCCCACTTTGTATCGCATCAGTTTATTCGGGGATCTAGCCAATAAAGGCTGTTGACTGTGGTCTTCTTTAATTGAGGTTTTAGCTTTGCTTCGAACTTCATCTCTTTTCTTATTAGGTGCATCTTTATCAATAGCCAACGTTGCACGTTGATTCACCGGGAGACATTCAAGTTTACGAATTTGCCTCTTTGCTTTGCAAATTTTGTGTGAAAGTTTTTTTGGCTTGGACGGGTTGAAATTAACATTAAAAAGAATTGTAGCCAAATTCTGGTACTTTGGACAGCCATTATTTAAAATACAATGCAGAATAGTAATCTGGAAATAATGAATATTTTTATGGTAAACAGGATTAAACTTTATTTTGACGTCGTCTCCGGTCATCTCTGTCAAAGGGAGAAAAAAGAGGACACATCAGTGCTACTAATGCAAAAAAGTGATCTTCCTTGTTGTTCAGGCCAAGGAACTGCAAGTTTCCTAAAAATGGTTTGTGGCAACGGCAAATCTAATGGGGAACTCAATAGTCAATGGGGAGCTTTATAGTTACTATTCCTAACTCAGCTATAAGTAGCAATTTTTCCCTTACACGTTTTTTTAACGCGTTTTTAAATTTTGGCTGCTCTGGACTGTCGTTCGTTCTTTACGAGGGTGCAGCTGTCACTGCAACCGTGACTACATAGTTCAAATGCTCCCCGTAAGTTTAACATAAATACACTCTATAACTACACTAAGAAAATAACTAAGAAACGAGGGTGATATTTAGCCAGCGGCCAAAAATGAAGCGAAACGACCAAAGCAGATATTTAGAAAGGACTACCGCCAAGCCGTTCAAGAAGGATAAGTAGCAACAGAAGGAGTATAAGTGAAACGTCCGGCTAGAATTTATCAGAAAAGTATCACAGTCTATCATGGTTGCAGCTGTAGCTAAAACCTAGTATAGAACAAACTACGGCCCATGGTAACCTTAAATTAAAAAACGCGTTTTAATAAAGACTGACCATTTGTAGGTGATTGCTAAAAATATCCAAAATTGGCATTTGTAGCCAATTTAGGAATGGTAACTATTATCTCAATTAGTTTTAATAGTAAAATATTATTCTGAAAACCAATTTATGGGAATATCGAAAAACAGCCTGAAACTCCTAAAAAAAATGGTGTTGGGTCGGTACAAAAGTACAGCGTTGGAACCACCATTGCCGGAAACCACATACAGGAGACCTACAGCCCCCTGGCTTGAACAATAATGAAAATTACTTTTTTGTATTGGTAGCACTGATGTGTCCTCTGTTTTTCTTTTTTTATTCCTTCTTCATTGCTAGTGGGTCACTGGAATATCATATAGAGCTGCTTAACGGTTTATTTGAAAGGAAATTGCTATATCTACGGACTTTAGTAAGCACCGAAAAATAATGTTAAAAGTAAGATCCATCTTTCGACAAGAACCGCCTGTTTATATACAAGATGATGAATAGGCTCATAATCATAGGTTACAACCAAGCTAAACAGAAGAAAAACCGAGAAAAATATCAAAGCCAGGCAACCAAAGTATGTACTGGAAGAAAAAAGCACCACAACAAAAAATAAGGATAGCATCCTAAAAATTGTGAAAAACATATTTAAAAGAGGCAAAAAAAGTCACTGAAAGGGACAGTACTAGAGCACACATTAGGATGGTTATTAAGTTGTCTTCTGAACTTGATTTTCAGAAAGTATCAGTTACGGAAATGGGCAAAATATCGCGTGCAAAAGATAAAGACAGAAGAAAGAAAGTAAAAGGAAGAGATGTTGAAGCAGAATTTCATCAGTCTCTTCAAGTTGTGTATCGTTCTGGGGGTCTCCCTGGAGCTGTGAAACAAGATATCGGTCACACTGGTTTTTTCTGCTCAAGACGATACATTTGTTGCTAAAGGTTATAGAAATGAGATGACCATCAAGCCAAATAACGAATCTCGTTCTCTGTGGGTGTTCCCCAATGGTCACATTTTCCTTGAGTTTTTCTCTCCTGTGTGCAAACACACTCTTGACTTTTTGATTGCCATTGCTGAAGCAGTTTTACAAGCCAAGTATATACAACAGTACAAGTTGACTGCATACACGCTTTCAATGACACGTACTGTCACTGAAAGGGACAGTACTCGACCACACATTAGGATGGTTATTAAGTTGTCTTCTGAACTTGACTTTCAGAAAGTATCAGTTACGGAAATGAGCAAAATATTGCGTGCAAAAGATAAAGACAGAAGAAAGAAAGTAAAAGGAAGAGATGTTGAAGCAGAATTTCATGAGTCTCTTCAAGTTGTCTATCGTTCTGGGGTTCTCCCTGGAGCTGTGAAACAAGATATCGGTCACATTGGTTTTTCTGCTCAAGACGATACATTTGTTGCTAAAGGTTATAGAAATGAGATGACCATCAAGCCAAATAGCGAATCTCGTCCTCTGTGGGTGTTCCCCAATGGTCACATTTTCCTTGAGTTTTTCTCTCCAGTGTGCAAACACACTCTTGACTTTTTGATTGCCATTGCTGAAGCAGTTTTACAACCCAAGTATATACAACAGTACAAGTTGACTGCATACACGCTTTACGTAGCCGTTGGCGTAGGACTGAAGACTAAAGATATAACTGAATATTTGAAAAGACTAAATAAGACAACAGTGCCTAAAGGATTTGAGGAATTTGTAACCCTTTGTACATTTTTTTAAGGCAATGTCAAATTATCGTTAACATAATAGTTATTTTCTAACGTCTCAGTATATTGATGTCTGTCTGAAACTGTTTGAAAAACCCAAAATACAAGAAACCCATGCAACTCGAGGCTCAGCAGATGAGGTTATTGGAAGTAGTCAGAAATGGGTGTCATTCATAACTTTTGGATCAATGGCTGGTGCGGTTAGACCAAGCAGTGATGCTGTCATTCCTGGCACTGGTACTGACTCTGAGGCTAGAGGAACCAGCAACCCTGCTGGTCAGTCCTGTAGACATTTTCGAATATATTTCGAATTTTTAGGCAAAAATTGATAAGGATGATAATGACAACGAATATTTATTCAAAGAAATTAATTCATTTGAAATTGATCAAAGTCATTTCGCTACCGAATTATGCAAAGAATATCTATCAGGCGAGGTTCAAGTTCCTAAGCGAACGCTGCTGTGTTTGATGAATCCAAATAAGTACCGAACTTGTCAGTTTTTGATCAAATACCGTGAGAAAAGGCAAGACAAAATTATTGTTTTATCTGACAATGTGTAGGCTAATGCATTTCAGGACTACTCTTTAAAAATCCATCCTATGTGGCTCAACTTCACAGGCTGAACGACTTGAAGTTCTTCAAGTGTTTAAGAGCAATCAAGCTGTAAGCAAAATTTTCATCTGGAAATTGCCAGATGCAAATAGCATTATTCAGATATCCGCTAATGATGGCTCCATACGTCAGGAGGTACAGAGTTTAGCGAGAATTTTGAGAGCCAATAAAGGTGCCGTTGCAGAAAGTTACAATGCGTTCTTTTACATCTTGGTATTCCATGACACGATAAAAATGAGACATTCTCAGATTCGTCAACGATTTTTGGTCAGCCAAAGCTAAGGTCATTTCAAATCTTAGCCGAGTAGAAAAGGAGATTCACTATTTAAAACAAAAGAAGACGAGATTATTTTACTTCAGCTAGTATTGACCGCTAATGATACAGAAGGTCAGGAGGAAATTTCCGCTGGTGGAAGGACGTCCGCCTCCCTCTGGAAGACCGGGACCACTTAATCACTTAGTGGTACTGATGATACTATTTATTCAGGAGGTAAAAGACCCGGTGGTTGATCAAAGCACCCGTTGCTTAAAAATTTTCGGTAAAATGAACACTTTTATGACTCACTAATGTTTGCTGTCTTTCAGTTATTTGTATGCAATAAATTCATCCTTAAAAAAAAGGATGGCTTGGTGGAAATTCTTGCAGAAATATCGCATTTTGTCGTTGTTCACTTTTTTTTTTCACTGGCTGGTAATCACCCTCGTTTACTAGGTTATTTTCAATTATATTTGTATTATAAATTATATTAGGTTTCCATATTTTTCCCGAAATCATATATCACCATCAGGAAAAAGACTTCGACTGTTTTTTAGCTGAATACAGTAAAGAATAATCCCTCGGCATTTAGGCAACATAGTCAGTCTAATATGACATAATACACATTATAACATTGTCTTGTATACGAAGATGCAGTTTTTGTATAAAATTGTATTTAATTAAATATTTTGTTTAGCTAATTGCAAAAGCACTAGATATAACAACTTCCTTTCAAATTTGTTCTTAAACTCCTCCTTAGGATATTCTGATGCCCTAGCAGTGGAGGAAAATAAAGAGGGCATATCAGTGCTACGCATGCATAAAAGTGATTTTTCTTGTTGTTCAAGCCAGAAGTCTGTAATTATCCTTTATATTGTTTTCCGCAATGTCGATTCCAATTGTGTACTTTTTGTTTCGACGCGACGCCATGTTTGATGGTTCTCGGGCTTTTTTTAAGTTCCCATAAATTGGGTTTCAAAATAACAATTTGATATTAAGACTAATCGATATAATAGTTACCATTCTGAATCAGCTACAAATGAAAAAAAAATTCACCAGCCAGTTTTCTTTTCAAGTGTTTTTTAATTATGATCACTATGGGCTCTGGTCTGTTATTTACTAGGTTACTGCAAGCTTCGGCTCATCATCGTCAAAGTGCGGCTCTTGGGAAACTATTTTGCCATTTATATATAGATTTTCCATAATCAAAGTGAGCCACAAAAAAAAGAAGGAGAAAAGAAACTTAAAATATCTTCTCATGAATCGGCCAATATGAATAATTGGTAATCGAAGGTGCTCCACGAAATTCATATCCACATTTTCACCCCGATGGATTTTAAAGTTTGTTATTGATTTATTTCCGGAAAAATCGGTTTGGGACCCGTGAGCAACATTACTGCTTTACTCTCATATGCATCATCCCACATCGTTCTATTAAATTAGTTATGGGAGACTTTTTGCTTGTAGTTTGTTGGGAGGTGGGGGGGGGGAAGAAAATAGCTCGAGGACGAAGTTCGAGAAATAGATTCGAGCTGTCAGGTGTAGCAGTTATAGGTGTGTAATAAGATATTTCATTTGAATCAATAAAACGTTATACTTAAAACGTAGAAACGTAGAGATATGTTTGGCGTTTGGAGGTTTCTTTTAGAAAGGGTTTTGAGCGGTTGAAAACGCAGATGTAAATCATCTTCAAAGATTTTTCTTACCACGTCTTTGTTTGCTTAGGCTGGTAAAAATGAATTTATGATAAATCATTGGTTTGATTAGTTATTTAGTCAGGATTAGATATGTTTGTCTGAGAATTACGGTTACAAAATGAAGAATACATACGTTTCTGCGGACTATATTTTACACCCTGACTTTGGTTCTTCACTTGTAAATAGTTATTTGACTTTTTGAGCTAAAATAAAAATTCTGATGACTGATATAGGCTATTGTTTTGGTTGCTATTAACCAGTCTCTAAAACGTATCGGTCTTTGCAAATAACAAGAAGTTGATAGACTCCCAATCAGCATAAAAAAATAATAATAATAATTTTTGCTGAGGTAACTGCTGCCAATAAAGGTGAAAGTAGCTATTATTATATAATAAGTAATTGTCAATGCTAATCTTGTTTTCTCTGTGTGCAGGATTACTATAAGAGCGGTAGAATGTTAGTAAAATTGGCCGAAGCAATTGGACGTTTAGTTTTGGCTGGCCGAGAAATGACAAGATTAGCGGGATACACCGCTCGAGTTACTGAACTCTCCCAAGTTCTCAAAGAGCTGAATGCTGGCAAATATCAAAGAACCATGGTTTCAGATGCAACTGGTAAGTTAGTTTTATTATATGAAACTTTTGAAACAGTTTGTGGTAACGAACTGTAAGAATTGATTAATTGGCCGAAATATCAAAAAAGAATTTTGATAAAATGATATACATCGATAGAATTTTCGTTTCGTGTTGATTCTAAATTAGTAAAATTTGTTAAGCTTAATGTCACTCACCAGAAGTTATGAATATGAGGAATTTTGCTTGATTTTGAAATACACCCCAGAAAAAGGGGGTGTATTGTTTTTAAAAACCAAGGGGGGGAGTTATGAAGGAATGCCTTCCTGGTCCCTGCAATTGACACCAAAACGCACGGGTGCGTGTTTATTTTATTTAGTTTTTTCTCCGGGTGATTATATTGAACCTATGGACCTAGAATATCTGGGGAGGGCTCATTAGAACGGAAGTTAAGAGTTCTAGTTCCCTTTTTAAGTGACAGGAAAAATTGTAGGGCATCTAGCCGATCATCCACGACCAAAGTCGTTCGATCAAAATTTTTAGATGGTGACATTGTTCAGCACAGTCTAAAAGTATAATACCAATGTCTTCGGAGATAACATGACCCCCACAGCCCATTGGGAAAGGTTTTTAAGTTGTAAAATTTGACCATTAATTACGGAGTCTACAGTATTTTCTGGTTGGGGGGGGGGATTTCTGCTTGGGTAATTTTCCATGGGGAAAGAAGTTTCCGGGGGAAATTTGCCAGAATTCTTTTTATTTGTCATATTTTCTCTTTGCCGACTCAAATTCAAGTTCTTTTCATATTCAAACTAATTTTACACAAACTAATAATACATTATGCAACAGAAAATAAAAGATATTTTAAGAGGATGCCTACAAAGTGAGTTATGCTCGAAAAACCAGCACCCTTAGCACCCTTTTATTTACTTTATAAAAAAGTAAATAAAATTATAAGACTAATGAAAAATGAATAATAATAAAAATAAAATACACATCATAAATAAGAAAATAAGACACCACATTCACCTCACAGCCCACATTCCAAATCAAATAAAACAGTATAATATAAATAAACACACGCATCGGCCACCATGACTTTATAATAATTAATAATTATCTATTAGATATAGTTTTTGTTTATTTTAGAAAGAGAAATAGAAGATTGTGAATCCACGTAACTTTCATAAATGTTCCAAAACTTTATTATTGAATTTTTTTGGAAGAATTCTGGATCGTTCAGTAGGAATTCTAGTGCAAAGCAAATTAGCTGAACGTCTTCTTAGACTATACCTATTGAGAAAAAAAGAAATTAGCGAGAAATTAATAGAATCAAGAGCCAATTTTAATAATTCTTTAATTTGTTTAAGTCTGAAAAGGACACAATGGAGTGGAAGGACGAGATCAACTTGTAATATGCCCAAAAATGTATAGGGACTCTTAGTAAGGGATCCACGGAGCGTCGATGGAGAAGGAAGGAGTGCTTTTAATGTACGATGAGCTTTATTTTGAAGACGTTGAAGGGGCTTAATTCGGGATTTAAAAGTACTTAAATAAGCAATGGGACAGTAATTAAAATAAGAATAAACTAAAGAATAACAAACTGACTTAAGGGCAGGGAAAGGGAGGTAAAATTTTAGATACCTCAGTAACCCTACATTCCTTCCTAGCTGAATCCTCAGTCTATCACAAATTGATTCCTACTGGTAAGGTAAGACTGGAAGAGTAAGAGAGCATTCCATCTTATTCCACAGTTGTCTAGCTTAGCCAGAAGTATCAGATGACTAGTCATATCAAATGTTTTCTTGACATCCACAAATATTGTAGCTTGTATTTCGTCAAGGTCCATTGCATCATTTAGAAACTGTAGTAAAGCCAGTATATCATGCTTGATAGTGTACCCAGACCTGAATCCAAACTGATGCATGATGAAGAAGCTAGACTTAGTCAGATAATTCATCACTGTTGTAGATGCAACGCTCCATAATTTTCGAAAAACCAGAAAGAACAGAGACGGTTTTTCGAGGGTTGTTTGGATTACTACCTTTGAAGAGGGGTATAATCCTCGCCGACTTGAAAACAGAGGGAGATATTCTGTCCTTAAAGCAAGAATTAATGACTTGTACGATAACGCTGACATAGTAATGTATGGTCTTCTTGATGAGGTAAGTTGACGACCCTTCTGACCTTTGGACTGACCGTTTTTCATGGCTTGCATAATCTTCAGGAGTTTGTCTTGAGTGAAAGGTGGCAGAAACATAGAGGAGCTAGATGACGAAGTTAGGTATTTTTCTTAATTATCTCTGCAGATTGTTTACTGGTCGTAAGCTTCCTCTACCCTTGCTTCTCCAACACCTACAAAAAATTAGTTGAGTGTGTTGGCTACTTTTTGTTGCGATGTTGAAAGGGTTTCGTCTGGATTCATCGTGATCTCGGGAAATGTTTTGTTTTTTTTTTTGCTCATTCTGGCATTCATTTATTAGAGACCGTGTCTTCTTTGGTAATAATTCTGCTTCTTCAAACTGTATATGGTAATATGCTTGTTTAGCTTTCCTAATCAGGAATGTCATAGTTTTTTATAGCTTTTGAATTCGGTTCCAAATTCATCAGGATTATAAATGTATTGCCTGAACAGCATATTTTTGTGCTCAATGCTGGTAAGTAATCCTGGCATGATCCATGGCTTTTTGGTGTCGCATACCTACCAGAGTGCTTTTTCGAAAAAGGGCAGGCAGAGTCAAGAGCAGACAAGAATTTTTAATCAAATCGAGCAGCCATTGCGTTTCCGTCCGTTTCTTCATAAACTGAGTTCCAATCAGTACACGCTAATGTGGCTGTCAAGTTTTTAAAGATTCATCATCAATAGTCCTTCTTACTTCAATATCCGTATTAGATTTCCCTGGGTTAATCAAAAATTCGCCAAATAAGATAAAGTGGTCTGAAGCATCAGTTAAGACGATGTATTCGAATGCTAAATAAAACTCGAATATCTATGACTGAAGCAGCCCGCTCACCAATACATGTTGGTATTCTCACCGTTTGGACTAAACCCGCAGAAAAACAACTAGTCGGTAAATCCACAGGCTGAGATCTTGAGGCCAGGGACTCCGAACTAACGAGTCCTATATCTATGTTAAAATCCCCCATAAATACTGTTTTTCCTAACATTCAGCTGTTGCGTAAGCTCATTCAAATTACCAGTAAAACTTGTGGCGCTTGATCCCAGGGGCCGACAAAACAGGCATAGCAGTTACTTCTCTTTAGCAGGCGTGATTTAAACAATCATGCTTTCAAACTTTCATCTCTTGGTATAAATCCCTAAAATCAGCGATTTAGCTAACGTGCAAGTAGTGAGGGGGTTTTAGGTTTAATGAGAACCCTTCCCCTTCGAATCCCGATCCCGCCACTTTTTTCAGAAACTTCTCGAAAACGCAGGTCTTATTGGTTTTCTTCGAAATGCAGGTGCATGTTGTGCAAAAAGAATTGTTTTCTTATGATTATTAAGTAATTAGGAAAGTTTGCTTATGTTGACGGTGACGTAATCTTGCATGACTTGTTGGATCATACGATTTGCTTCAGTACTATTTCTGCATAGGAAGGGTAAACATCTACATCTTTTCTTTTTTTTTTCTTAGTGAAGATGTAATATTCCAAGAAGATGTGTGCTCATGATAACTTTGTTGTAGCATCGAATACTGAGAAAGAAAAATATTTGAATTGTGAAATAAGTGGTAATTGTAGCACTATTGTGTAAATATGCGTGCTTTGTCATGACAGTCAGGAGATAAATTTCTTTGTAGTACTGAGAAAATTCAAGTGTTATAAAGGTGGATATGCGAGATTAGCATTTCCAGAGAAGTTAGTGCTGAAAGAGAACGAAAAGATAAAACTTTTAATTGATGGCAAAATGGGTAACTATGTATTTTTTGCCAGAAGATCGATCACGGAGGTGTGTTTATCTGTTTATTTGTTCGTTCTTTGTTGTTTTTTCCCAGGGCCCTATCGACCAAGTGATCCTAGAATGTCGCGAGAGGGCTCATTCTAACGGAAATTAAAAGTTCTAGTGCCCTTTTTAAGTGACCAAAAAATAGAGAATGCCTAGGCCCCCTCCCACGCTCATTTTTCCCAAAGTCAACGGATTACAATTTTGATGTAGTATTTTTGTTCAGCATAGTCGAAAAACATAAGAAATATGTCTTTGGGGCTGACTTACTCCTCCGCAGTCCGTGGGGGAGGGGCTGCAAGTTACAAACTTTGACCAGTGTTTACATACAGTAATGGTTATTAGGAACTGTGGAGACCTTTACGGGGAGATTTTTTGGTTGAGAGGTTGAGGGGAGGGGTCTATGAGGGAGGATCTTCCCTTGAAGGGAATTTGTCACGGAGAAGAGAAATTGCTTGAAGGGGACTCAGGATTGTCTAGCGTTATATTTGAAAAAAAAAACAATTAAAAAATAAATATGAAAAAGTGGTTTCAACTGAAAGTAAGGACCAGCATTAAAACTTAAAACGAACAGAGAATATTACACATGTGGGAGATTCATCTCCTCTTAAATACCTCGCTCTTTACACTAAAGTATTTTTAGTAATTTCAACTATTTATTCTACAGCCTTTAGGATTCAGGGGTCATTCTTAAAGAACTGGGACAAAATTAAAGCTTTATTATAATGAGCGAGGTATTAACGAGGGGGCAAACCCCCTCACATACATAATAATAATATACGAATATAGAAGTTCGTTAAGTAAGCCAATTTGTTAATACGTAAGTTAATAATTTATTAATTCGTATATTTTTTACTAATAAAAACGTTCGTTAAAAGTTCAAAATTGTAGTTGTCTTTTTAAGTAACTGAAAAATTAGAGGGCAACTTGGCCTCCTCCCCCACCTTTTTTCTCAAAATTGTCAGATCAAAACTAAGAGATAGTCATTTAGCAAAAAAAAAAATTAATACGCAAATTTCGTTTTAATTATTCATTTGCGGAGAGCCAAAATCAAAAATTGTATGAATTCAAAAACAGTCAGAAATTAAATAAAAAAAAAACAAGTCTTTTTAACAGAAAGTAAGGAGCGACATTAACCTTAAAACGAACAGAAAGTGCTCCGTTTGTGAAGGGGGCTGTTCCCTCCTCAACGGCCCGCTCTTTACGCTAAAGCTATTTACTGTTTTATAAAGTAGGATTGAGAGAAAAGAGTGAAACTTTTGCGTAAAGAGCGAGGCGTTGAGGAGGGAACAGCCCCTTTCATACACAGAGTAATTTCTGTTCGTTTTAAGTTTTAATGTCGCTCCTTACTTTCAGTTAAAAACTTGTTTTTTATTTAATTAAATATAAATTGATGAAAAATTAACCCCTGCAAACGTAATTAGCGCCAATGATAGTTTACCCACCGATAGAATCATTGAACCATGAATCAATCTATAAAAAGGAATAAGCTTGTCAAAAGCGATATAGCGAAATAGTGAGATCTTACCATTTTCCAGATTGTCTGATAAATTTTCGGTTTTATCTCTTAACAAGAATGAATCAGTATCCCCATAATTAACTTAAACTTGTCCCTCCCTCTGCCATTGGAGCTTTTCTACCTCCTTTTTATACGATCCTAATAAAGGGCGACTAATTCCGGAATTGTCTCTCACTCCATTGGACTATTTGTCTTGGCTTTTTCTACAATTAGCCATGACTTGATGCTCACAGCTATTCTATTTTAATTCAAAGTCTCCTAGCCACTGGTCTACTTATGCACGGTAAAACCAAATCCTTTACCAACTCATAGTGTTTCACCGGTATTTTATCCCCAATTCCGAAAACCATCCTTGTGGTCCATTCTCCTTAACAGTGGAACTGTCGGGGGAACTTGTATCACGAGGATTGTCAACCCATTTTTAGTTTCCACACGGCAAAGAGTAGGAAGACATTGCCGACAGATAAAGAGAGTTCATATCAAGAAAATTCGTATTTGACTTTTCACCGTTGCGTTATTCAGTCAGATTGGTTTCAAGGATATGGAAAACTTACCATCCTCTTATGGATCTCTATGACTAAGTGCTGATCCACGTCAGTGATCAGGCCCATTTTTTCGCTATTGATTTTTAAAATGAGAGATGAGGAGTTAAAAAGTAATATAATCCAAATAAAATATAAAAAAGTATAAAAAGTATAATCCAAATCAACATAAAAAGTAAAATCCAAATCTGATCCCAAATTCCTTTTAAGTTTTGTCGTGTTTTTACAGACAGTATGCAACTGTGTCAATACATCACTTGCCGGATACATTTTACAGTAATCATTCTTATTTTTACTCTCTCCCTTGGTCCGTTGGCCCAAATTTTTTTTAGCAAATTCATAGTCGGTAGTGATGCATTTACAATTGTGAAGTGAATCATAAAACACATCAATGGGTAGGAATATCTTCTTACATAGCCTCGAGACGGAGCTGCAGGACTCATATGGGTATGCGCCTTTACTCGTTATTAAATCATACATTTCATCATCTGGAACGTGCTGTTCGAGGAGGGGAAGCTATTAACATCATAACTTTTTTTTCTTGGATCAATTGACTTAAAGATTCGAGGAAAAACTATAGGAATCTAAAAAAAGGATTTTGTTCAAGTACGTTTTATCATTTTCAAGCATTTTCCATTTGAAATATAAGAAGAGCAGCTTCTCAGATGATTTGGAATTTACTTTATATGAAAAAGACCTATCTAGTGACGTGCTTTTTCAAATTTCGCCTTCCTGCAAACCTGTCAACTGTTGTAATATGAATATCAAATTATAGTTGGATATGTGCCTGTAAACCAGTAGAAAATATTGTTGTTTACTGTTTAAATTACAAGATTTATTTGCCAGTCAACGAAAGCTACTCTCCCGCCAATAAATTTGGATTCCTTAAATGGTCATGGCCGTGGACTGACATTTCCCTACTACCTCCTAAATGTTTCCCGTATTCACCCAACACATATCTTTATTTTGATTGCCAACTTGTCCTCTGGGGATACATTTATTGGATAAGCTACGTTGTGCAGCTGTGAAATTGACTTATTAGCTGTTTCAATTAAGTGCAACCATAGCTGAACCTACACAACCTTCCTTACCTAACGTCTCAAATACCTCTACTAATTGCATGGCATCAGTTGAGTCTCTTTGCGCATGGACAATAGAGACTGCAATTGCTTCATATTCTTTAACACGATTCAAGTTTGATGGATTGCATACGTCCTTGAGTTTGGGCTAGATATCTAAAGCTACCTTGTCGCTATGCAGGAGCGAAATATAAAAATTATTGTAACTCAAGATGGCATTTTCATCCGAAACCCTCTATGGACTAGTACCCATGACGCTTTCAGTGCCTCAAGTGATATTTTAATCTTTAAATTGGTAGGAATACCTGATAGACACATTGGAAAATAACGACGTGAAGTGAAACCTTCCCTTGACTTAAAACCCGACTAATAATAGTAATAGGAAAAACTATCCCATTGAATTAGGGTCACTGACAGGCTCATAAAGAGGTCATTTCCAGTGTTTCACTGATTCAGTGGATGGAACTCTTACAGAATATAAAGCCCCCTTTTTATCTCATAAATTTACCCTTTTCTTATTCTGTATTATACTGCAAAACTGAAAACTAATCTTTAAACGCTCTTAAATCCTTTCAAAATATCTTTCCCTTAAGTTTAATAGGATATTGCCCATTTTAAAAGTTAAAATGTGTTTTATAAAATTCTGCCATATAACCTTCCAATAAATTTATAATCATCCAAATATGTCTTACTAACACTATTTTCCTTTTGGGTTTTATGCCCAGTGACTAGAACTGATACTTGAAGCAGTCTAAGCCTTTGTCCAAACACAAGTGTTTTACACCTCCACACACCCTCAAATCTACATTATATTTTCTTAAAATTTTCTCTCCCCTCCTACCTCCTAAAATAAATTATTTTTAAATTTTGTTACATTGAGATCTAAATTTTCTATAAGTGAAACTATTGACCCGCTCCTATTTTCATTATGATTACCCTAGTAAAAATACTTTCTCACCCAATCGGAAAAAAACGCCCTCAAAATTCTGTAAGTTTGTGTGAAGTATCTGCATCTCCGTTTGTAGCTAATGCAAGTACAACTCACCCAACTTTTCATTTAAAAAAAAATTACCGATGTGTCCTTTAACACTCTCCCGCCCTCTCGCCTCCCAAATCTGTCTTTCAAGAAGTTCCTCGTTCTTGCTGACATAGGAGTTTACTATGTCTGCTAGATCATTATAAATGATACGAATTGGAAGATTATCAAATGGGTCTCCAAAGTCAGCTCTAAAGACATAAATATTGTGCAAAGCAGTCTTTGCTAAATGAAAATCAGACAACACAGGGAGTGAGTCAGTGCCGCTTTGGCCTCGTTTCCCCAAATCACTTTCATTGTTAGGGGTGGGTACCTATTCTTTTAGCACCCTCTTGACCTTTCTAGATGGCACTTAGTTTAACAGATTGTTTAAAAATTCCGAATTGAGGTCGAGATCCCTGACACAACCGTCTAAATCTAAGTTTTGGGAAGGCATACTAATTGGGCTCGCCCCACACGTCAACCTGCCTCATCTTCACTTTCCTGTGGTGGTGCACATGAAATGTCAAGCAATTACGATTGTGGTGAAGGTATATGAATCTAGAAAATAATAATAGCCTTTTAACTCATTGAAGCACTATTGATTTCACCCTGAAAAAAGAATTTATATTCGGGCGAAAAAGAATACGATAATAGTCTGAAATTTTTTTAGCGGGCACTTGCTTATACTTAAGAGTGAGCATTCAGAGCTAGAATGACCACACTACCACCTGAAGGTGTAATGACAAGATATCATTCCTTACATGGACCCTCAAAGTGACCTTTAGGATGGACTGAGACTTCACTACTAGTGCCAGAATTTATTCCACATATGGGCCACCTAAAGTGATCCTTGGCATCCATAGACCCACAACTATCAGTTAAGAATTTAAGAGCTAGAGATTACCCCCTACATAAGGGTTAAGTTGCTATGCTTAGCCCTTACGTCTTATTATGAAACTTGAAACAAGACTCTATATTTTAGTATCCCCTCCCAAGATTATCCCTTGAAATTAATACTGTTAAAAATACTTACAGGGGGTGTTGCCGTTTAATTTTGAACGTCTCTTTCTTTCCTAATGAAATTTGTCATTAAATCATCAATTAACTGGTCTAAATCATCATTGGCGGCCTAAAAAAAGTGACAATTGTTACTCCCTTAAAGCATTTATGATTTTAAGCTGTAAAAGAATTTATGTTAGGCTGAAAAAGAACCATATTTGAAGGATTAGAGCCATCAAATCTCCATTCTTAGAGGCAACATTAAAACGGTAAGTTTTCTTCATTAGAAAGCAGAATTTTAAACCACCTTATCTTTAATCTCAAGAAGAATGCATTTCCTTTAGGATGAATGGGTGGCCACTCAAAGATCCCTTAAAACTACCAATAGCTTTATTATGCTGAAAAAAATGGTTTATTTTTAAAATCAACTGGATTCTAGTTATTTTCCCGTGCTGAACAATTAATCTTTACGAAAAATATCTATAATTTTACTTACATCAAGATCAGCATCTTGCATGGCAGACGTGTTCTCAAAATTGTGGAGGGGTGAAGGAGGCGCATTCACCCTATTTTTGTGGGACCGCGGGCGGACCAGCATTCCTGCCACATGTGGTGACTGCTTGTCTTGAAGGGTCTGCAGTAGGGGGCGTACCTTCGCCTGCCCTTGCCTTCTTTGCGAATGAGGGGCATTACACCGAATGTTCCTTAAATAGAAATTTTAGAAATAGAAAATAGAAGAATTAAATAGAAGTTTTTATGAAATAGAATGGTTAAAAATCAGTTTCCCGTCCAATTCACTTCTAGTAGCCCCAACCGTCAACTGGGTCATAAAAAATTATGCAATAAAGAATTTTTTTTTGTTTTTCAAAATAGCTTGATCCTAATTTTAACATCCCCCCCCCCCTGTTGAAATCGTTTTCTAGTATCTCCATGTGCTGAGCTTGTCATCAAACTGTCTTGTAATAAAGAATGATTTTTTGTTTTTCCAAATATCTTAACCTTAAAATCATAGGTTCTCCTTAAATTTAGGATATATTATCGTTAGTTTTCCTTATCTGCGAAGATAAATATGAAAATAAGTATTTTAAAAAATGTATAGAATTCAACTAACCAAAGTGGAATTAATAATCTAGCTAATTGTATGTGAGTTTGGTAGTGAATATGGATAAAATGGAATATTTTGACAGAAAATTGAATTAATGAGTATTGTCGACCGTAAATATGTTTATTCCGTGGTTAAATTTTGTTTTTATTCTCTTTATAGTAAATAATAGTAAAGGAAAACATTCCATTATTTACAAACTGGTTTTGCATTTGAGCTATGGAAGTGTATATGCAAAACCGTTAAAATTTAATGAACGGATCGTTCAAAAAAATTAAATTCGAGTTTTATAAGCTGCGCGTAACCGAAAATGATTGCCTATTCCCTATTAATTGAGAAGTGGGTGTAACAATAATTAATTATTATAGTCAACATTTTCCTTATATATTATATTTCCTTATTAAATTCATTACTATATTCAACATTTTTCAACAATAATAGCTTATGCTAAGGGGTTTACTCGGAGAATGCTAGAATTTAGATCGCCCCTCTAAAAAATCAAATATTTAGTATAGAAAATAAGTGGATCAATTTGATCAGAAAAATGTTTCTAAATTACGAAACTCTCATAATATCAGTGGTCAAATATACCAGAGAAAGAGACGCTCCCACTTATGTAATCAACGCAAGACCGGCTTTTCGCTGGAAGCCAAGTGTTTTAGCTGACTGGTGGCGTAATTAAGGGTTTAACCCCTGCAGCCGTCTGTGTAATTATAGCTTATTCTGCTAGAATCGCAAAGGTATGTAGAAATCATCAATACAGTAAAAACTATATATTTGGACGTGATAATTATAGGATTATCTTGAAGGGAGAGAATTTAATAATGTGAGGGGGGTTGGCGTTTTACTTGCTATTACGATATAGAGAATTATGTGGGCTCAAATTTGGGCATTCCCACCTTATTTTTTTTTGGTGGGTGCAAAAGGGTATATAGATAGAGAGATTCATCAGCAAAAGCTGTCCTGGCTAAGTGGTTGGCGCGGTGATATGAGAATTCTTTGTCCAAGGCACACGGGTTTAATCCTTGTCGCGGTCATTTATTTAATTTGGCCTGGGGTCATTGGTGTGACTGTATGCTCAGCCAGAGTCGCCCCTGTTCTAAACGGTTAACTTTGCGAATGCACAGGATGACTGGCCCCCAATCCCCATTGCTCGTCCTGGATGAAGGGCCACGAGACGGAGATCAGTGCCGCCGGTTTGGATCTTGAGGGTATAGTGCCGCCATACTCACTTACTCACTTGCATGTAAGCTGAAAAGTAGTCCACTCTCAAATTTCTGGTAGAACTCATTTTATTAAACTTGAGTTGCATCGCTTTCAATATTTTATGTAAGACTGATGGGGAGGCTCGTCCGAGATCAGATTTTATATAACCCCGAGAACAAGGCGAATTGCCTGGTTCTGTTAGAAGAATTACCGGAATCCATTGTTCCCAGAAAATTAATAGCGGATCATGCGACGCTTTTGTTTCCTTAAAATAGCGGGACTCCCTTTATTTGTTATGAATAGTTTGTCTTTGTTCATAGGAAATTGCGGGAAAATTCCTTCTTTGCTGACATGAAATGACACTGTGTGTGAAGCATGAAAATATTGCTGTATAATGTTTTGGACCACACCCTTACTTGATAGGTATCCTGAAGGCTTTTTTCTTGCTCTCTTGTTTTTTTTTACACAATCGAAAAAAAATATTACGTAACACACATGTTTGGGTCTTGATTGGCGGCCCTTAAAGTTTCTCCCTACACCCTTAGATTTTTATACATAACAACCATAGAAAACATGATTTCTAAGGCCCCCTGAAGGTTTCTTCCTATATCTCTAGATTTTTAAACATAGTGTGCATAGTAAACATGATTTGGTGGGCTCCTGAAGGTTATTTCTTGGCCCTTATGGGTTGTTTAAAGTAATTAACATATGAAGCATTTGCATATCTGAGAAAACATTCCGTACTACATAGCAAGCACCTGCACCTCGAAGAAAATTAACAACATAAAAAAGTGGCGGGACCGGGATTCGAAGGGGGTGGGCAATCAAGAAACTTGAAACCCCCTCACTACTCATACAGATCATGATTACATTTTTAGAAATTGTTCTATACCTAGATATACCAACTTAAAAACTATTACTATCACTAAGAAATGTCTCACATTGTCCCAGAATTCCAATGCGATTGCTAGAAAGGAAAGTGGAGAGAAAATTTCACAACTGCTAAGCACTCCGTGAGAATTCCAAAACGCGATTCGGGATAATTTTGATTGATTAAATGGAGGGAAACATGAAAACATCACACATAATAGCAAGATATAAAAAGTACATTAAGGCAAGATCCATTTAAATCTTCTCTTTCTCTTTTTTTTCAGTCGTGGAAAATTAATATAAGTTCAAATCACTGTTGCAACTTATTGATGATGAAGAAGATCATTTGATTTCCAGCCATATGTCCGTACCTTTTTGGCGGACCCGAGAAGACGTTATTTCGCCTTTCGTTTTCATCTCACGTGACTTGGTCAAAAGCTCACTTTTTTGCAAATTCAATTCAGTTGGCAACTCCGTACAAGCAACTATACCACTCGCCTTTAATTTTACCAACGTTCGGCATCACCACTTCAATCTTATCTTCAGATCCTAATGATACACTGGCTTCACCTGTTTTTGCTTACTTTTACATTGGCGGGAGTCAGTAATATTTGCCGAGCGAGAAGCGAAACGATAGATGTCATTACTGACTCAGCCATACCTAAGTTATTCCTGAAGAAGTTTTCACATTAGTTTCTGGCGTTTCGTCAGTTTCTCATCTGGTAAGCCAGGAATCAGCTAGCAAGGTTTCGGTCTTTTATTTCAAAAGCGAGCTGCCGTTTTTCTAGAGCTTCAGATTTAAGCTTCTGATCTTGTAGTGTAGATTCAGGTTCAACTATTCATGGATCACGCTTCGCTGCATCACTTTTTGCCAATTTTGTTGCCAATTAATTTAACAAATTTGTCAAATGACAACTGACGTACGACATCATTAAATACTGTAAAAACCGCGATCCGTATATACTGTAAAAACCGTACATCCGTGACTAAAAAAAAAAAAAAAAAAAAAAAAAGCAAAAATAATATTATCTTCAACTGGCCACGATATTGTTGGGAATCACTTGTGAAAGTGGCCCGGTGGAGCGATTTATTTACTACTGTACTCTTGCATCAAATAATGAATATTATCCAGGTTATCAAAGGCCATTCAAAAAAATTTTTTTTTTCTCAAATGAATTCGAATTAAGACAAACTCAATCAATAATATTCACAATCAGGTGATACATGTAAATATTATGAATACATGTGGAGATGTGAATAGTAATTGTCTAGAGGGTTAAAAAAATTGATCTGAAATTACATTTTTAAAAACAATTTTTTTTTTCAACTGAAAGTAAGGAGTAATATTAAAACAAAGAGAAATTATTCCGTATGTAAGGGGTTTTGCTCCCTCTTTAATACCTCCCTCTTTATGCT
Source organism: Artemia franciscana (assembly GCF_032884065.1). Classification (NCBI taxonomy): domain Eukaryota; kingdom Metazoa; phylum Arthropoda; class Branchiopoda; order Anostraca; family Artemiidae; genus Artemia; species Artemia franciscana. Next base: position 17,816,988 of record NC_088875.1, on the reverse strand, counting down.
AAAGTTTGACTTTTGTTCCAATTCTGTAAAAACGACTTCTAAAACGTAAGGGTCGTTTAATTAGAACGATAAAAAGCTTTATTTTAAAGCACTGAAACACTTTAGCGTAAAGAGCGAGGTATTAAGAAGGAAGTAATCCCCTCAGGTCTGTAATAATTTCTGTCCGTTTTAAGTTATTAGTACTTTCAATGAAAAAGAAATCCCCCCCCCTTCACACCACATTTTCGTGAATTGCCTACACTGCATGTAGTATAATAGTTAGGTACAGTATTGAAAAACTGAGATATTGAGTGGAGGAATATATATATATATATATATATATATATATATATATATATATATATATATATATATATATATCATTTGTTCATACCTTCTTTTTCCTAACATCTGAAATGTGTGAAAAGATTTTTGAATTTCATAGAAAGTCGGCTGTAAGATATGAAAGAAAATCCATGGAACTGAAAGATGATCTCTATAGTTGGTTTTTGTGTTTCCACTGATTACAAAACGGAAAGTCTTCGAAAAAACTGGTTGTGTATTTTTGCTTTAAGGTTCTACTCTTATTATTGTCGTTTTTACTATTATTGTCAATTTTTACTATTGACGAACGTTCTAGCCCACTGAATGAAGGGTGTAGCTACGTATAAATAGTTTAAAACGAATTTGAATTTCAGATGTAGCAGGCAATAAAATATCAAGGAAAATCCCTTTAATTCCGGGTTCAGGAAAGATGATTACACAGGACAGGATTATCAAGTTTGAGCACGTGCCTCTTGTCACTCCGAATGGAGACGTACTTATCGAAGATATGTCTTTTGAAGTCCACTCTGGTATGAATGTTCTGGTCTGTGGTCCTAATGGCTGTGGCAAATCTTCGCTATTCAGGATTCTAGGAGAGGTTAGCCATAATCATCTGTTGATAAACCTTATTTCTAGTTTTGAGAAGATTTTATGACCTCGGTGCATTTTAAGCAATAAAATATTTTAGGCACTATTTTTGCTCGACAAACCGGCCCATCTTATCCAAGCTGTAAATGTAGATCTGAGCTCTATTTATTTAATTTTTCTAGAGGTAGTTTTCAGTAATATGGTGTTTGTCATTAGAAAATGACGTAAACATGAGTTTTTCATTACGAACATGATGGAAACCTGAAAGTAAATCTATAGGGCCACATTCTTCTACGGTAAGCATACTTTAAATTAATCCCAAGGATGGAATCCTAACCCCCTCCTTCCTTTATGCAGGATTAACCACATTATTACAAGCTACTGAAAGATTGAGTTTCTCATTCGTCTCAATGACAAATTTGACATATTACTGTGTAATCAATGACAAAAAAAGGGGGAAACCCCTGAAACATCAAGTGATCTTAATGAAAATAAAATCATCAGATTCAGCATATCAGAGAACCCTACTGTAGTGGTTTCAAGCTCCTATGTACAAAAATATGGTATTTTGCATTTTTTGCCGGAAGAAAGATCGCGGATGCGTGTTTATTTGTTGTTGTTTTTTTCAGGGGTGATCTTACCGAACCAGTGCTCTTGGAAGATCGGGAGAGGGCTCATTTAATAGGAAATCAGCCCCCTCCTACGCTTATTAATTTCTCTAAGTCGCCTGTTAAAAAATTTTAGATAGCCACTTTTCTCAGAATAGTCGAAAAACCTAATAACTATATCCTCGAGGATGACTTGACCCCCCCACGGTGCCTGGGAGAAGGGCTGCAAGTTATGAAATTTGCCCATTGGTTGTTGGGAAGTATACAGATTTTTCTGGTGGGGGGAGTACATGGGAGATCTTTTCATTGGTGAAGGAAATTTTCCATGGAGAAGGAGCCGGGTTTCCCAGAATCATTTAAAATAAGATCAGAAGTTAAATAAAATAAAAAGTTTTATCAACTGAAAATAAAAAGTAATATTAAAACTTAAAAAAGATCAGAAAGTATTACGTATTTGAGGGGGGTCGCCCTCTACTTAATATCTCGGTCTTAACGATAAAGTTTTTTTTTAGAACTAGTAAAAGAGCTTATTATTGTAGTTGAACGACCTTTGTGATTCAAGAGTCATTCTTAAATAGCTGGAAAAAAATCGAACTTAAGAGTAAAGAGCGAGGTATTGAGGAGAGGGCAACCCTCCTCATATACTTAATAATTTCTTTTTGTTTTAAGTTTTAATGTTGCTTCTTACTTTTAGCCGAAAAAAACTTCTTTTATTTTTTTTTATTTAATCAAACAGTTCGTGGCAACGAACTGTAGTAAGGAGCGACACGGCTCAATAGCAACCAAAACTCTAAAAAATGGGGTTTTGATATAAATAGCTGCATCAAAAGAATCACATTTTAATGCTGGTTTTAAATATATAAGTTTAATCAAGTTTAGTCTTACGCATCAAAAGTTACAAGCCTGAGAAAATTTGCCCTATTTTAAAAAATAGGGGAAAACAACCCCTAAAACCTTTTTTCCCAGGGGCGTCGTATCGATCAAGTGGTCGTAGAATGTCGCAAGAGGGCTCATTCTAACGGAAATGAAAAGTTCTAGTGCCCTTTTTAAGTGACCAAAAAATTGGAGGGCACCTAGGCCCCCTCCCACGCTCATTTTTTCTCCAAAGTCGACGGATCAAAATTTTGAGATAGTCATTTTGTTCCGCATAGTCAAAAAACCATAATAACTATGTCTTTGGGAATGACTTACTCCCCCACAGTCTCTGGGGGAGGGGCTGCAAGTTACAAACTTCGGCCAGTGTTTACATATAATAATGGTTATTGGGAAGTGTACAGCGTTTTCAGGGGATTTTTTTTTTGGTTTTGGGGGTGGGGTTGAGGGGAAGGAACTATGTGGGAGGATCTTTCCTTGGAGAAATATGTCATGGGGGAACAGAAATTCAATGAAAAGGGCGCAGGATTTTCTAAAATTACTATAAAAAAAACAATGAAAAAATAAACATGGAAAAGTTTTTTCAATTGAAAGTAAGGAGTAGCATTGAAACTTAAAACGAACAGAGATTATTACGCATATGACGGTTTGTAAAAATACTTTAGCATAAAGAGTGAGGTATTCAGGAGGAGATAAATACCTCGCTCTTTATGCTATAGTATTTTTAGTAATTTCAACTATTTATTCTACGGCCTTTCGGATTCAGGGGTCATTCTTAAAGAATTGGGACAAAACTTAAGATTTAGTGTAAAGAGCGAGGTATTAACGAGGGGACAAACCCCCTCATATACATAATAAAAATTTAAGAATATAAAAGTTTGTTACGTAAGCTAATTCTTAAGTTACGTATATTTTTTACTAATAAAAACATTCGTTAAAAATTAAAATTTATAGTTGCCTTTTTATGTAACCGAAAAATTGCAGGGCAACTAGGCTTTCCCCACCCCTTATTTCTCAAAATCGTCTGATCAAAACTAAGAATAAGCCATTTAGCCAAAAAAGGAATTAACATGCAAGTTTCATTTTAATAATTTATGTGTGGAGAGCCAAAATCAAACATGCATTAATTCAAAAACGTTCAGAAATTACATAAAAAAAACTAGTTTTTTTAACTGAAAGTAAGGAGCGACATTAAAACTTAAAACGAACAGAAATTACTCCGTGTATGAAATGGGTTGTCCCCTCCGCAATCCCTCGCTCTTTACGCTAAAGTTTTGACTCTTTGCCACAATTCTGCTTTTTAAAACAATTAAAAAGCTTTAGCGTAAAGAGCGAGGGATTGCGCAGGGGACAACCCATTTCTTATACGGAGTGATTTCTGTTCGTTTATGTTTTAATGTCGCTCCTTACTTTCAGTTAAAAAAAACATATAAGTATTTAAACATATTCAGTACATATAAGGTTTGTATGGAAGGGATGGTAGTATAGACATCGGAGGAGGCTCATTCGATTGTAAATTGGAATTTCTAGTGCCCTTTTTTGAGAGACAAAAGTAATCGCAGGGCAACTAGCCCCCCCCCCCTAATACCTCTTTTTCTTCAAATGCATCTGATCAAAAGTTGAGAAGCCATTTTGTTCAAAATAGTTTAAACATCAAGTAGCAAAAACTCAGGGGCCAATACAATCCCCCAGAGACCGAGGGAGAAGTTGTAAGTTATGCCCCAGGAAGCAGATAAGGTTTTATGTAAGGGGTTGTCGTATAAACATCAGATCTGCTCATTTGATTGGAAATTGAAATTTTTATTTACAGTTTTAAGAATCATCAAAAGTAATCGGTGGGCTTATACCCCCCCCCCCCTGTTTTCCCCAAATGCATCGGATCAAAATTTTGAGATAGTCATTTTGTTTAAAATAGTCTAATTATCAGATGACAAAACTTCGGAGTCAACATAGCCCACCCCCCTGAAACCCGGGGAATTATTGTAACTTCTGCCTCGGGGCAATATAAGTTTTTAGGGAATAGGTTGTTGTATAGCTTTTGGAGGGGACTCAGATGATTGGAAATTGAAGCTTTTAGTTCCCTTTTTGAGAATCAAAAGTGGTCCGATGGTAACTAGCCCACCCCCATCAACCCTAAGGTAATGAGGCTCCATTTTTCCTACAGGCTCTTCATATGGAAGGAATGGTCGTATAAGCTTCGGAGGTGTCTCATTCGATGGTAAATTGGAAGTCATAATGCCCTCTTTAGGAGTCAAAGTGATTGTATGACAAATAGCCCCAACGCATTTTTCCCCGAATGTTTCCGATAGATATTTTTATCTTAGTTCAAGGATTAGATAGCGAAAACTCCTGGGTGGACACAACCCCTCAAGGTGTTATGCCCGGGGGCATATATGGTTTTTATAGAAGGGTCCCTGGCATAAACTTCAGAAGGGGTTCATTTGATCTGAAATTGAAAGATCTAGTTCACTTTTTAAGAGTAAAAAAAGAGATTGGAGGTCAATTAGCTCTCCACCCCACGCCCTTTTTTTCCCAAATCCATCCAATGAAAATTTTAGATAGCCATTTTATTGAAATTAGTTGAAACATTAGATAACAAAAACTCCAGGGTCGACACAACGCCCCGTAGCCCAGTGGCAAGTGCTTTGAAATATGCCCCGGGGCCATATAAGGTTTTTATGTAAGGGTTGGTCGTATAAAGTTCAGAGGTTGCTCATCTGACTGGAAAGTGAATGTTCCATTTAGCTTTCTTAATGTCAAAAGTAATCGTAGGACATCTACCTCCCCCCCCCAACTACACCCTCTTTCCTTAAGTGCATCCGATAGATTTGCCATTTTCTTAGAAATAGTCAAACAATCAAATAATACAAACTTCGGGGTGAACATACCCTCTAGAGCTATGTGGCCTGGGGTATATATGGTTTTATGGGAGAGGTGGTCGTATAAATATAGGAGGGGCTCAAATGATTAGAGTTTCAAAGTTCTAGCTCCCTTTTAAGAGTCAAATTGATCTGATGGTAACTAGCTACCCCCCCCCCCCTCTACCAACCCTCTTTCCCCCAAATACGTCCGATTGAACTATTTATATTCTCATTTTGTTTAAAATTGACCAAAAATCGTATAGCAAAAACTCTAGGGATAACAAGGCCACCTCAGAACCCAGGGGCAAGCGTTGTAAGTTATGCCCAAGGGGCATATAAGGTTTTTATGGAAGGAATATTATTACGCACCAGCGTCATATGTGTCTTTATGTAAGAGGTGATCATATTAACCTTATTAGGGTCAAAGTGAATGAAGGGAATCTACCCCCCTCACACATATCTTCTTTTCTCCAAACGTGTCCAATCAAAGTTTTTAAATAGCAATTTTCGTAAATAGTACAACAATCACATAACAAAAACTTGCGGGTCAACATATCCCCCCCAGAGCCCGGGGGAAGGGCTTCAAATTATGCCTGGAGGCATATAAGATTTATATGAAAGAGATAAACTTCGGAGGAGACTCAAATGACTAAAAGTTCAAAGTTCTTTTCCCTTTTTGAGAGTTCAAAATAATCTGATGGCAACTAGAACCCTCCTCCGCACGACCACCACCATCAACCGTCTTTTCCCCAAATGTGTTCGAACAAATTTTGAGATTTTCATTTGTCCAAGATAGACCAAAGATCATATAAATAAAATTTATGGGGTTTGCACAACCCCCCAGAACCCTGGGGCAAGTGCTGTAAATTATTCACCGGGGGCTTATAAGGTTTTTATGGAAGGAATGATCGTATAACTTCATTAGGGCTCGTTCTATTTGAAATAGAATTGTCCCTTCAAGACCCGACCCCCCTCCTCTCCCCCCCCCAAAAAAAAAAACAACTTACTAACAATTTTTTATTCCAAAACTTATAGAAGCTGACCCTTGGTCCTCCATGACCAATAGCCCCCTCCCCCCCAAAAAAAAACAACTAATTAATGATTTTTCATTCCAAAAATCATGGGAGCAAGCCCTGACTCTCCCTAAATGCCCCTCTCCCCCATCCAGAAAAACTTATTAACGATATTCTATTCCAAAAATCATAGGAATTCAATCTAATTTTATGAGTTCTTTCCAAAACAGTTCAAGACACCTATATTCTTCACTACAAACAAGAGTATGGCTAAAGCACGTTTCCCTAACGGTAAGAGCTACTGCCCATTTGGCGCTTTACTAAAACGAATTATATTACAAACGTTTTCTTTTGTGCTTAATACAACGTTGAAAATGAAATGAAAACAAGTGAAATCAGGTCAGGATTTACCTATAGGCCCAGCAGGCCCTGCGGCTTTCACTATTCCCGAGATTTTGAGGATTTCCCCGAAAATCTTGCAAAAATGGAGCGGTAAAAACGCTTGGGCCTGGTAGCGTCAACGCTTTTAATTCGATAAGGGTGAAACAAAATCTTGAGGGCTTTCAGCAATTAATATCATTGTGTAGCAAATGTTTAATTTAATTTTAATATTTCTTGCAAAACTGTTTATTTATTTTGGAATAAAAAATTATTTTGAAATAGATAATTTTGAAAAAACTTGAAACTTTGGCAATCAGAAACGAACAATCAAAAAAAAAGCTTTCCGAAAAAGAAGTTTTCTAAAGAAAAGTAAAGGCCATATTAAACTTAAGATCAAAATAAATAGAAACCTACAATAACTCAAACTGAAAACGATCAGAAATTGACTTGAAAAAACTTGAAACCTTGGCAATCAAAAACGAACAATCAAAAAAAAAACTTTCCGAAAAAGAAGTTTTCTAAAGAAAAGTAAAGGCCATATTAAACTTAAGATCAAAAGAAATAGAAACCTACAATAACTCAAACTCAAAACGATCAGAAATTACTGTTGAAGAATAAATGAAATCTCTAACGAACAGTAACTAAATAATCAATCATAGCAAAAAATATACAGCAGGTACTAATATAAATGAATAGATAAATCTTAAAACGAATGAAGCTTAAGTTGAATATGCAAATCAAGCTTAAAATGAACAAAAATATTTTGCTATTGAATTAGAAATGAAAACCTGAAAAAACAATCATCGCAAACAAATAAACAATACGTACTAACATAAATGAGTAAACAAATCTTAAAAAACAAACTAAACTTGAATTGAATCAAGCTTGAAACGAACAAAAATCTCTACAAACAAGAATTTGGGTCTTTCCCTCCTTCTCTCACTGTAAAAGTCTTAAACCTACTGCGTCATTGGTGCTTTACTGAAAACGAATTATATTACAAATATTTTCTTTTGTCTTATTACAACATTGAAAATAAACATAAAAATTACAGTAAAATTAAATTTTTAACATTCAAATATTCAGTTTAATTTTATCAGTTCTTTCCAAGACTGTTCAAGACAAATAATGCTTCACTACAACCAAGATTTTGGATTTTGCCCCCTTCTCTAACTGTAAAAGTCTAAAGCCTAGTATGTTATTGGTACTTCACTGACAAACGAATTATATCAAAAATATTTTCCTTGCCAGTTATTGCAGCATATGAAATGAAAATAATATTACAGTGAAATAAAATCTTGATCTGAAGACCTTTCAACAACTAATAGCATTACATATAAAACATTCAGTTGGATTTTATTTGTACTTTCCAAGATTGTTTAAAAAACATATAGTTTTCAATCAAGCGCCAATGAAGCAGTAGGCTTTATGCTTTTACAGTGAAAGAAGGAGGCAAAACCCAAATTCTTGTTGTTATAGATTTTTGTTCGTTTCAAGCTGGATTTGAATATTCAATTAAAGTTTCAGTCGTTTTAAGATTTATCTACTCATTTATATTAGAACCTACTGCATGTTTTTTGCTACGATAGTTTATTTAATTTCTGTTCGTTTTGGGTTTAATTTAAATTTCACTAGCAAAATTATTTTTGTTCGTTTAAGCTTGATTTGCATATTCAACTTAAAGCTTTACTCGTCTCAAGATTTACTTATTGATATATATTAGTACCTGTTGTATGTTTTTTGTTATGATTGTTTATTTAATTTCTGTTGGTCGTTTTGAGTTTCAGTTATTGTAGGTTTCTATTTCTTCTGATCTAAGTTTAATATGGCCTTTGCTTGTCTTTAGAAAACTTCCTTTTCGGAAAGTTTTTTTTAATTAATTTAAAGAAAATAGGGCGTTGTCTGGTTTTTCCAGTGTTGTGGAAATTTTTTTTCAGGGCTTTTAGAGATCAAAGTCTATAATACAGATTCAAAGGCAGGAATGCAAGTGCTGTCTTAGACTATGCGATGCCTTGGTGTTGCTAAATAGTTGAATTTATTTTTAATGTTTTTATTCTTTTCTTTTTGTGTATTTTCTTTTTATTTAATGTTGTTAGTTGTTTTATAAGATATTAAAAATATTAGTTCCCCTTCCTAACTGTAAACTCCCTAATCCATACCTTAGATTCTGTTCTTTTTGACGACTAAAATAATATCACTAATTGTACGTAATATTTCACGGATCAGCTTAACCTTGGTTCGCTCTAAATTTCTATCTTTATGTTTCTTTGTTGAATTCAGTTTGTCAAATGTATTCTTTTCTTAATTTATCTTCTTTTTTAACTCGCTTTTTAAATTTTAGCTGTGGCCAATATTTGGAGGTACATTAACAAAACCAGAAAAGGGCAAACTGTTTTACATTCCACAACGTCCTTACATGACACTGGGAACTTTGAGGGACCAGGTAGGTAAAAACAACATTTTGTGCCATTTATTTCAAAAACTCATACATAAATATAAGATATGTAAAGAGGAAAAAAAAATCCATGAAAATAATCATTCAAAGCTTGATTGTGTATGGATTATATACATGGCTCTTGGTGACTATAAGCTCAAACTCCGTTTTGATTCGCTGGACCTTTTTGATCCCTTCTTATAATGTAGTAAAATAAGTTGTGACTCTTTTCTAGTTTTTTTTTTTTTTTTTTTTTTTTTTTTTTTTTTTTTTTTTTTTTTTTTTTTTTTTTTTTTTTTTTTTTTTCTGTGGTTGGGACTTGAAAATGTCCATCCTATAACTAGTTTAAAGCTAAACCTTTATGTGTTTATTTTTTGTTTTTCTAGAGACTCATTTTTTTCACCAAAAAGGACAAAATAAATTGGGTTGTCAAAAGCGGTGAAAGCCGGTGCAGCTTCTGACGGCTTGTAAGATATATATGTCTTTTCTATTTATGAATGAATTCGATTTACTCCTTGACTGCCATTCGAAGCCTGAAAAAAAAACGAAGCGAGCTGATTAAAAAAAATGGAAATTAAGAATTATATATAACACTGAACTGTGTTTATTTTAATTGATTTCACTGAATTACAGAGCTATATCCTGGGGAGGGGGCGGTGGTAGGCTATTTTATAGGAATTGCCTCATTCTGAAATATTTCTCTGACTTGTAAAATTGTCTTTAAAATGCAGGCAAAAAAACAACATATTTCTCCTAATAAAACAAAAAAAAGTTTCTGACTGAATTACACTTAATGAATGCAGATGAAAAATTCGTATTTGAGACCGTTAGAAATAAGCCCACAGGAAGTAGAGCCATTTTTCTCAACTCTTTGGTTCTCCCCCCTCTCCTCCTAACAGAAATCAAGGATGCTGCTCTCTTTAATCAAGATTATTTTTAGTTAGTTAATTCTGCTTGGTACCACTGCACTATCAATGTTGTTAGTAGTTTTTTAATGAATATTAAAGTTAATTTAGCGCTAATTTAGTCAAAAACTATGGTTAATAAATATTATAATAATATGTTGTATATATATATATATATATATATATATATATATATATATATATATATATATATATATATATATATATATATATATATATATATATATATATATATATATATAGTATGTATATATACATTTATGTAGGATCCTGGCATGGCTACGCAGAGGGCTTCTGTATATGAATTATCATTATCGCTTATCTTCTAACCGCAGACAATGTTAGCCTCTTCTTGATGTCATGGCGTTACCATAGGTTCGATACAACCACCCTGGGAAAAAAACGAATTCTTCCCTAAAGCTGTGAACTATTTAGATCGTTTTCTCAAGCCAGAAATGTCAAAGTGCCAGTTTTAGGAAAAAAAAAACTATTTAGCCGATTTCAAGGCTGGGATCTTGCAAGGGCTACGAGGCAGGCTTGTATATATTGATTCTTATTGTCATTTGTCTTCTCATCGCAGACAATTTGAGCTTCTTCTTCATGTCATGGTATCACCGTAGGTTCGATATATATATATATATATATATATATATATATATATATATATATATATATATATATATATATATATATATATATATATATATATATATATATATATATATATACTATATGATTTTTTCTTAATTATAAGTATATTATATTTAATAAAATTATAATAAATATTAATTAAAACGTTAAAGCACCAACGTTTTCTCTCCAGTTAATTTCCCAAACTCTTAGCACAATAGTATAAGAGTCAAAGTGTCAGCATCAGGACATATATATTTATAACAACGTAAATGATTGTGTAAATCTGTTAATGATGAAAAAACCAGTTTCAGAATTGGAAAGTTAATAGGCTAGTGTTTATAAAATCCTATAATTTAATAATGTAGACGTGTGTTTATAGAAAGTCAAATAGAGTTTGAGTGCAAAGAAATGTAGTTATGGACCACCATTGATCGCTAAACTGGAAGGATATCCTCTATTATTTAAGAATTTGAAAATAATCCTGAAATAAACACAGAATGAGACAAATGCACAGTTATTTTCTGTCAAGTTTTTCGTGAACGTCCCTTGGTTCAGTTTAGTGTAAACTTAGTCAATTTTTCTGTCAAGTTTTTTTAACATTGGCATACAATGACAAAAAGATTTTGGTCATTTCTTTTAGAATAAAAGAGAATAGAGGTGGTCCGAGCTTTCTAGAGCTTACCGCACTTGGTATTAATAAATAAAATAAAAAATTACTTTAAGTCATCATGAACATGTCAATATTTTAAAAAAATTAAATTGCGGAAGATGCAACAAAAACAGCAACAATTGAAATTCAAAGTAGCAAGTGCTATTTCAAGGTGAACACCATAACATATAATGAAAACGTCAAGCAATAAAATTATCACTTAGAATGACAAATAGAAAACTGCTCAACGGAATTACAATATCTTTCTGTTGCCGAAGTGAGATTCCCTTGAAGCAAAAGTCTACACGCACTCTTTCTAATTGGTCTAGTTGCAAGGTCGTCTTGGTAGGAAGGGAGAATGAAAAGGTGAAAGTTCAACAGTAGGTATTTGTGTCTGAAGACCATGGTAAGTGTATGTCATATTTTTTTCTAAGTAATTCAGATGAAGCTGATTTTAGCCATCTCCACAAGTAGCGAAGGAAGTCCCGAGAATTATTTTTTTAATTCCTTTTTGAGTATTCTCAGTTTTAAATGTCTGATCTTCGGTGAAACATGATTGCTGGACAGAACAAGCATATTCAAGTGAGGGTTATTAACAATAAATAGTCCTAAACTATTGGTTGAAATACTAATACTTTAAAGCCCAAGAAGTAAACCTTAGAAAAAACGGATCTTCAGCCAGGCAGAAAAAGAAAAAAGGCAATAAACAATCAAGAGAGATAAAACTCTAAAAAAAAAATTCAAACGAGACGACGGCTAGTAGAATTAAAAGACTAAAACAACGCGGATATTTCGCCTGTATAAAACAAGGCGTCTTCAGCACAAGATAGAAAATTAAAAGAAAACTAATCTAAAAACAAATAAAACTACCACCAAATATAATTGTTTTGGAAACACGGTTTAGAGTCTTTAGACCTTTTCCATAAATATTTAAATAATTTTGACAAAAACGTAAAATTTACAGTGGAGTTTGAAGAAAATGATAAACTACCTTTTCTGGATGTCTTATTGATCAAAAGTTAGTTCCATTTACTTTTTTCAGTTTATAGAAAGCCTACCCACAATGATAGGTATTTGAACTTTCACTCTTGCGACCCTATCTCAGTAAAACGAGGGATTGTCATTGCACTGGTGGATAGAGCTTTCAGAATTTGTTCCCTGTAGTTTTTAGATTCTGAGTTGTTATATTTGAGGGATGTTTTATTTTGTAATAGTTACCCGATTAAATTCATTGATAAAATAATAAAAAATAGACGCATTAAACACAACAATAGGGTTATTGGGGTTTCACAGTGCACAGAATTGGACTTACCGAAACGTTTCATTTCTTTACCTTATGTACCTACTTTGGGGGAGATGCTTAAAAGAATTTTGGGTAAACATAACATTGATACTTGTTTCCAATCAGTGAGACCATTAGGTAGTTTTCTTAATTCTGGGAAGGATTTAACCCGGGGGGATTTAGTTAGTGGGGTATATAAAATTCCTTGTTCCTGTGGAAAGTTTTATATTGGTAGAACTCACCAACAATTTACTGAAAGATTTATTGAGCATCGCTACTCAATAGAAAAAACCCTACAACTAAGAAAGCCTCCCGAAACTTTTGTTTCGGCTCTAGCTGAACACACATTCTTTTATCCTGAACATTTTATACAATTTGATGAGGCTACAGCTATTTCTAATGATAGAGGTTTAATATATGTTAAAAAAAAATATATTTGCTAATATTTCAATATATAGAGACACAGGGAATTTAAATATTGACCCAATTTATGATATTCTTTTAAAAAATGAACCAATAGTCGATGGGGGAATTAAAATTTTACACAATCACCAGGGGACAAGATTACCCACTAGACCAAAAAGAGTTGCTTCAATGTTAGCTTACAAAAGGATTATTTCGCAACAGAATAATTAACTAAGTTTCAATTTTCATAAATTTTCCTCAGTTGCTCTTTGATTCTCATTGAAGTAACTCGCATAGCTGCTTTTCCCTACGTGGATAAGTAGCGACAATTGTATTTATTATATTTGGTGGTGGTTTTATTTGTTTTTAGATTAGTTTTCTTTTAATTTTCTATCTTGTGCTGAAGACGCCTTGTTTTATACAGGCGAAATATCCGCGTTGTTTTAGTCTTTTAATTCTACTGGCCGTCGTCTCGTTTGAAGTTTTCTTTTTTAGAGTTTTATCTCTCTTGATTGTATATTGTCATGTCTGGCCCTTTCGGCTTAAGAACTTTCAAAGAAAAAAGGAATTATTAATGTCTTCAAATTTATTAAAGTTCTTTTTCTAATATTTTCTAATTGTAAATTTAAGGATTTTTTTACTTTTTTTCTAACTATTATTAGAAAAAGAAGGAGAATGAACAAACAAATTATTCCTTTTCACTATAAGGCATCCTCCGCGTCAAAAAGAGGAAAGAATTCAAACCAAAATAAATAGAAATAACGAAAATGTAAATAGCTAAAGTCAAAAGAGATTGTCGCAAGAGAATTGTAAATCGTAAAGTGGCAAAGTCATGAGAGAATCGAACCAATATGTACAATAACTACTCCAAGTAAAAACTTATAAAGTGAAATCTAATACGTAAAATTTCGCTATTCAGATAAAACCCAAGAATAAGCCCAATTACAAACCTTGGGTTTTTACCTGAAATTGATGTTATTTATGTAGTATGAACAAAGGAAATTCATATCTTCTTCTCCATCCTACGTATAGGTGTACCTAGAGATCCGGTCGGGGGAGGGGGTAGGCTTGTTTCTAACGAATGTGCTTAAACAAAGAAAGGTCAAACTCGTAAGTACTGCTCAGCTACGCAGTTTGAAGGAGTATATTTTTGATTTTGAGGATTTATTTGTCTTAAAATAAAATATACTGTTAAAAATTTTCTTAGGGAAGGGACAAAGTAAAATCGTAACTAATGCACAAATATGCAGCTTAAAGAAAGCAGTCATTTCAATTTTCAAAATCTTAAAACAAAATATAGTACTAAATATATCAAAGCGCCAAATTTCTGATAATTATGACATATTTTTGAAAGACAGGTATGGTCAAGGAGGAGGTGAAGCTTCAGGCTTCAAATCCTCCTCCCCAATCTCTTGTATACTTTGTTTATCCCAACCGAGATATTTCTCACGGTACCAAGATATTTCTCACGGTACCAAGATATTTCTCACGGCTATAGATTCTTCTCCTTACAGAAAGAAGCCAATATTTCTTTCTTTTTTTTGCGAGCCACAAAAATCAAAACAAAGAGTTAAAAACTTGGATTTGTCATTTTAATTGTACAGCTCTAGGTCAATTTCTTTCTTTGTTTTAGATTATTTATCCTCATACAGAGAGTTTAATGCGACACTGTGGCAAGAAAGATGCTGACCTCATTCACTTTTTGAATTGTGTTGAGCTTGGCTATATTGCTGAAAGAGAAGGTGGACTTGATGCTGTTGCTGATTGGATGGACGTGCTGAGTGGCGGAGAAAAGCAACGTATTGCTGTGAGTTTTTTTCGTTTAATTAGCTGCTGTGGTGTTGGTGCTTGAAGCACGTTTCAATTAGTTAGTAACTTGTCTTAATTGGCGAATTGCATTAACAAAAGATTTTTTGGCAGGAAGTATGGCGTATATTGTTAATAACGTTAAAGTCACACTAGAATACCGTTCTTTTTTTTCTTATTTATTTTCGTATTGAAGCAATGCCCGGTTATGGGTTTAGAATGGGTATTGGTCTAGAAGAAAAAAAAAAGGCGTGATCTCTTTTAGTACAAAAGATTTATTTATAGCAGTCTTTTTTGGTAAATTCTGTCAGCTTACAAAGATAACAAATATTCGTAGAAGGAAAACGAGTTACCAGAAGTTTCAGGTGTTCAAAAAGTGAAGCTGTAAGCCCCAAATATGATTGAGAGTAGGACATCCATTTCTTTGAAATATATTTATGTAAGCCTGAAAATTAAATTAAAAAACTAGAAAAATAGGATAAATGTAAATAACTAAACAGAGTAAAAAAAAAATCTTTAATAATATACACATAAAAGGAAGAAAAAAGATATTTAGAGAAGGATTCTACCAAAATTGCACTTTACAGACGGTTTTGTCTTTAAATTGCACTTTAATTAAATTTAATTGCACCATTAAAGAAAGTTTTGAAACAAAACTTTTTTGTATCTTTCTCTTTTGACGGAACAGGTCTCCGTTTTGGGATGGATTGAAACTTTTTTCTCCCAGAATCTTGATTCCTTACACGTATATTTCGTGCGCCCCATGTTGGATGCCTCTATTACGAAGGTAGACTACCCAATTCATAAAAAGGAGCTGTAGCACAGCTTGAAGTACTTTAATTATAAGTCTTTACTTTGTTATAACAGCGGTAAGGACAAAAAAAGGAGCGATCACTTAAGACTCGGTAATAATACTCATTTCAGTCTTATTATTTTTTATCACAATTGTGAATTGATACTTTATTAGCAAACGCACATTCACAACACCAAATTGCCGAACTTGTCTTTTTCTGTTCGGCAATTTGTCTTTTTCTTTTTGGTAAATTATCGAACTTGTCTTTTTCTTTTTGGTAAATTATAGACACTGTCGGTACGTCATCTTTTGTTATCAGGTACATCAACATATAACATTATAGTAAATTGTTGCTCTTCGTCTGTAACATTATAAAAAGATATAGCGATGGTCCCGACTGGCCTTTCCATTAAAAATGCTAACAAATAAACTGACACATTAACAGTAAACCCAAAGAAAACCCAAACTCTTGTCTGTAGTGATTTTTGTTCGTTTCAAGCTTGAGTTGCATATTCATTAAAATTTCACTCGTTTTGTTATTTATTTATTCATTTATATTGGTACCTATTGTATGATTGTTTATTTAATTTCTCTTCGTTTTGGGTTTTATTTATACTTTAATACTAAAGATTTTTCTTCGTTTTAAGCTTGATTTGCATATTCAATTTAATTTTAACTCACTTTAAGATTTATTTATTTATATATATTAGTACCTGTTGCATGTCTTTTTGCTACGATTGTTTATTTAATTTCTGGTCGTTTTGAGGTTGAGCTATTGTAGATTTCTATTTCTTCTTATCTTAAGTTTAATTTGGCTTTTACTTTTCTTTGAAAAACTTCTTTTTCGGAAAGTTTTTTTTCTAGTTAATTTCTGTTCGTTTTGGTTACCAAAGTCTAAAGTGTTTCAGAATCCCCTATTTCAAAGTGATTTTTTATTCCAAAATAAATTAACAGGCTTGGCAAGACCTAATAAAATTAAACTGATTATTTGATATATAATGATATCAATCTCTGAAAGCTCACCAGCTCAAGATTTTGTTTCACTCAGGGACAAATTTAAAGCTTCGATATTTCTAGGCCCATCCGTTTTTGCCGCTTCGTTTTTACAATATTTTCGAGGAAATCCCCAAAACTTCGAGACTAGTGAATGCCGCAGGGCATTGTGTGCCTATTGGTAAATCCTGGTCTGGTTTTGCTGCAATTTTTACTTCATTTTCAATGTTGTAATAAATACATAAGAAAATGTATGTAACATAATTCCTTTTAGTACAGCGCTAGATATTCATTGGGCCTTATGCTTTTACCGTTAGTGAAAAGGACAGTAGTCAAACTCTTGCTTGTAGTGAAGAATATAGGTGTCTTGAATAGTTTTGGAAAGAGATAATAAAATTAAACTGAATTCCCATGATTTTTGGAATAAAATACCGTTAATAAGTTCTTTTTGGGTGGTCGAGGGGTCGAGCCATGGAGGTAGGCCAAAGGATCAGCTCCCTTGATTTATCATTGTTTTTTTTTTTTTTTGGGGGGGGGGGGGGTTGAGCCATGGTGGACCAGGGTCAGTTTGTTATAATAAATGTTTTGGAATAAACTATCATTCATTTGTTTTTTCAGTGGGGGGGGGGGTCGGCTTATTTGATTATTGAATTATTTTCAAAGCCCTCTCATAAACAATCTTATATGCCCCAGAGCATAACATACAACACTTCCCTCCGGGCTCTAGGGGGTTGTGCTGACCCTGGAATTATTGTTATCTGATCATTTGACTTATTTTAACAAAATACATATCTCAAAGTCTTGATCGGATGGATCTCTGGTCCCTTTTGAATCATAGAAATGAAACTAGAATTTTCAATTTCCAGTAAAATCAGCCCCCTTCCGAAGTTTATAAGATCATTCCTTCTATAAAAAAAAACCTTATATGTCCCTGGGGCATAGTTTACCACACTTGCTTGCGGGCACTGGGAAGTTGTTTAACACCTAAGTTTTTTTTTATGAATCTCCTCTGAAGCTTATACGAGCAGCCCTTCCATAAAAACCACATATGCCTCCAGGGAATAACTTACAACGTCTGTCCCTTAGCCCTGGTGGGTTGTTTTTCCCGTGGAGTTTTTGTTTTCTGATCTTCGAACTATTCTTAAATTTTTTATCCGATGTATTTGGGAAAAAAGGACGCAAAGGTTATTTGCCCTCCGATCACTTTTGACTCTCAAATAGTACACTATAACTTCTAATTTTAAGTCGAAAGGACCCCCTTCGAAGTTTATAGACCATCTCTTCCATATGAAGTGCCTAAGGGAAAATAAAACATTACAGCCTTATGTCCTTACGGTTGGTGGGGGAAAGGCTAGGTCCCTTTGAATCACTTTTGACTCTGAAAAAATGTACTAGAACTTTCAATTTCTAATCATTCAAGTCCATCTGAAGTTTATACGACCATCTCTTCCATAAAAACCTTATATGCCCCGGGACTTAAGTTATAACCCTTCCCCCACATTTATGCATTTGGAGAAAAAAGGTATTGTGTGTTTGGGGGGGGGTATATTCCCGTTGATCACTTTTGGTGACTCTTAAAAAGGTAACTAGAACTTTTAACTTCATATCAAATGGCCCCTCTGATGTTTATACGACCACTCCTAACATAAAACCTCATCTGCCCACGGGGTAAAACTTACCCCTCGGGCTCTGGAGGTTATGTCGATCCCTGATTTTTAGTTATTTGATCAGATCCTTTTGAACAAAATGGCAATCTCAAAATTTTGATCGGAGGCATTTGGGGAAAAAGGGTTTTGGGGGGATAGTTGCCCTTCGATCACTTTTTACTCTTAAAACAGTACTAGAAACTCCAATTTACAATCGAATGAGCCTCCTTCGATGTTCTTTGGTCTGTTTTGAACAAAACAGCTGTATTTGGGGAGAAGAGCGTTAGGAGAGGGGGGGGGCTAATTGCCATTGGATCATTTTCGAGTCTTAAAAAGGGAATCGGAACTTTAAGTTTCTAATCATTTGAGTCGCCTTTGAAGTTTATACGATCACTTCTTCCATAAAAACCTTATATACCCCTAGGGCATAAGTTGCAACCCTTCCCCTGGGGTCTGGGGGATATGATGACACCGAAGTTTTTGTTATCTGACCACTGGACTATTTCAAACAAACTGGCAATCTCAAAACTCTTGATGCAATGCATTTGGAGAAGAGAGGGTGTGCGGGGGGGAGGGGGGCAGATGTCCTCTTATCCCTTTTGACTCATAAAAAGTTAACTAGAACTTTCAATTTCCAATCAAATGAGCCATCTCTGAAGTTTATACGACCATCTCTTACATGAAAACCTTATATGCCCCAGGGGCATAACTTAAAACACTTCCCCCCGGGCTTTGGGGGTTTGTGTCGACCCCGGAGTTTTGTCATCTGATGTTTGAACTATTTTTAACAAAATGGTTATCTCAACATTTTTATTGGATGGGCTTAGGGAGAAAAGGGCATGGGATGAGGGAGGCTATTTGCGCTCCAATTTTGTTTTGACCGTTTAAAATTGAACTATAACTTTCAATTTGCAATCAAATGAGCCTTCTCTGAAGTTTATACGAGTATCCCTTCCATAAGAACCACATATGCCCCCAGGGCATTGCTTACAACGCCTGCCCCGAGCCACAAGGGGTTGTGTTGATTCTGGAGTTTTTATCTGATCTTTGTAAAAATTTAAAAAAAAAGGCTGTCTCAAAATTTTTGTCGGATGCATTTGGGGAAAAAAGGGGTGTGGATGGGGACTAGTTGGCCTCCGATCACTTCTGACTCTTAAAAGGGCATTAGAACTTCTGATTTCCAAACGAATGAGCTTCCTCCGAAGTTAGTATGGATCACCCTTCCATATGGAATACCTCTGGAAAAAAAATAATAAAACATTGGAGCCGTCTGGCCTTCACTTTAGGCAACGCCATAGCGTTACTTATGACATGAAAAAAAAACATATTATCTAAAAATTCATAAGGAGAAAGCCTAGGATAAATGAAACTTTAAAGATTTTCAATATTTAATATTTTCTCTTGGGCTATTTAATTTCGTGAGACATTCGATTTTTTTTTTTTGCTTCTGATATTTGATTCCTGTATTTTTTCGTTCACCTTGCTGTACTACTTTCGTTCAAATAGCTTTCGTTCAGGGTGAAGAAAGCTATTCTTCACCCTGATTGTTCTCCAATAATCTCCTTTAGAAGTCCCAACCCTCACCTACGAGGTCAATGTCCCGCGTATTGAACCATCGTTTAACCTAAATTCAGTGGTGAAATATGTTTTAGTGTATAATAACTGAATATTGTGTTACAGATGGCACGTCTGTTTTACCACTGCCCCCAGTTTGCCATTCTTGATGAATGCACCAGTGCTGTAAGTGTCGACGTCGAAGGAAAACTGTATGCCTATTGCCGCGATGTGGGAATCACTTTATTTACAGTCAGCCATAGAAAATCCCTTTGGGTTCACCATGAGGTAATGAAAAGTTCTTCAGCTAAAAAAGTGCCTTGAAAGAGCCAAGTAAAGCTACCATTGCTCAATCTGAGATATTAGTCTATTAACTTGGTTGTATATACTATAATATTTATTTGTTCCTCATGAACTTTTGCTCTCAGTTATCATTCATTTGAGAATGGTCATTGATTTTTTTTTTATTATATTTTTTATTATTATTGTTTAAATTTTGTATTATTTATTTACATATTATAATTGTATATTATTTATATTTGTATTATTTCTGTATTATTTATATTATTATTATTATAGTTTTATTTTTATTATTATTTAAGCTACCGCTGCTCAATCTAACATATAAAAAATAGCGACGAAGATCACACTTCCTTTCCATAACAAACAAACACAAAGTAGAAACAATAAGGAAAATCTTTTCAAGACAGTGTAAATCAATTCCACTTTCTCCGATTTTCCCTATTGTTTCTACTTTGTGTTTGTTTAGTCTAAAATATTAGTCTATTAACTTGGCTGTATATACCATAATATTTATGTGTTCCTTGTGAGCTTTTGTTCTTAGTTATCATTCATTTGAGAACGATTATTGATTTATATATATATATATATATATATATATATATATATATATATATATATATATATATATATATATATATATATATATATTTACTACTAGTATTATTTTTTTTACTCCTCACCTCATTTTTTTAAACCTTACCTTGATTTAAATACTGATATCGATTAATGAAAGTGATATATGCTACTATGTTAGTTTAGTAACCTTAGCAAAAGAGTTGCTGGGTAGTTAGTTTCTTTGTTTGTAAAAAAAAGATTATATTTATCAAACTAAGCTAGGTTAATACTACACTACTGTAGCGGACCTTATAGTGTCTTTTGAGTGGAGTTATTAACAATGTCACTTTTCAGTAATATATGTTACAAGGATCTACTACTTAATTATCAATTTATATATCGGTTTTTAACTAATAAAAAATGACATGTCTTTTTTCCTTTCTTTTATAAGTATGTCTAAATGTATGCCAAAAAGGCCTCTTTATGATAAAAGGCCTCTACGCAAGCAGGATACTTTCAGTTATTAATGATATTCAACATAACTTAAAATATATCAGGTGAACAATTTATTATATAAGACTATTTCGGCTCTTTGTTTTAAATAAGTTTCTCCAGGATTTATAGTATTTTAGGTGGTCTCCAGAAATTTCTTAGAAGTAAATGTCGAAAGTAAAACTAAATCAAGGACATATCCATGATTTTTGTTCGGAGGAGGGAAGTGGGTGCAAAAAAAAACTCTACAAAACGCATAGAAATTTGTTTATATACATTTGTTACTTTTTTATGATGTGAACAAAGATTTGGGAGGAGAGTGCTCAAAACCCTCACTCTCCCCTCCCCCTGGATACGGCCTTGCTGTTTGGGTGCTCGACCTAGTGGAACACCAGAATTACACTAAATCAAGCATTCTCAGTTGTACTGTTCCAAGCACCCTCTCACCAATAAGGTGAAAACGATGAAATGTTTCTCAAAAACATCTTCTTAAAACGCATAGAATAAAACTACAAAGATCAATTAGGTTACATTGCTTGGCTCTACAACAAAGACAAAAAATAAAAGAACTCATATGGGTCTAAGCATGTATAATGAATGAAAAGAAAATAATAGTAGATTAATTCGACTCTTTGTTTCAATAAGTTTCCCTAGAATTTATAGTATGTTAGGGTGGTCTCCAGAAATTTCTTAGAAGTAAATGTGGAAAAGAAATTATTCGTAAGGATTTTGTTTACATTAATGAAAATACAATATTCTATCACCACGATAAGGAATTGATTAGAGTCCCTACAGAAAAAAGAACATTTGCTGTTTTCTTGTATATTTTCTATTTTCTTTTTTTCTCGTTAATAAAAGCTCCTGGATGCAAAATCCATATGCTTTTAGTTTATTTTTCAATGTCTTATTTGAATGTGACTCCGTTTGCATAACTATATGTTTGATTGTATTTATAAACACTAGCTAATTATTTCTTGTTTCAAGTCGTGCTTACTTTTTCCATGCCAACCAAGTTGAAATCACCAACAATTAACAACTTTTGGATATTTACGACAAGACGAGAAAAAACCTCCAAAACCTCCAAATTGAAAGCACTTGACTGATATAATGATTTATCTTTTGTTATCTCTACATTTTCAAAAGAAACTTAAAAAACTACTCTAGTCATGTGTTATTGTCAACCAATGATAACATAGAGAGAAAAAAACAGTTATCGTATTTAAACAAAGCAGTGGACAAGAAGCTTTAAATAATAGTTTAAAATAAAACTAACATCTTAATAACTTCCAAAATCACTAAACCAACATCAATATCACTTCTAACAGACTGATAGTCGCGACTGCTGTGTGCCACACCATGTATAATTAATTGTTACCGAAAATGACGTTTTATATGTGTCTAATGCAGTTTTTCATGCTTCGTTGTCTGGTGACGAAAAAAATCATCTCTAACACTTGCATTGCAAAATAAGAAAAACACATCTCGTAATATCTCTTTATATCAGAGACATAAATTACGCCTCGAAAAATATCTGATAATATCTCGTGTATCTCTGATCTACGTATAAAGAAAACATTTCTTAATCATGTTGAATTATTTGGTATTTTCATATAAAAAATCGGATCATCACATTAGTTTTTATGGTCTTTTGAACAATTTGACTTATCCATTATACAAGATTTGCATGCAGCCGCATAGAGCAAAAAAAACAGGAAAAAACAAATTATTGTTGCATATTCCTGCTTTTTGCACCATCAGTCTGTTGGAAATGATCTTGATATTGGTTCAGTGATTTTAGAAGTTAGTAAGAAAAAGAGTTTTTCATATATATATATATATATATATATATATATATGTGTGTGTGTGTGTGTGTGTGTATATATGTTGTGTTTAATTTAGCTTAATTCATTTTTTTCTCTGATAAAGGACGTGGAGTCTAATTTTTTTTTTTTTTTTTTTTTTTTTTTTTTTTTTTTTTTTTTTTTTTTTTTTTTTTTTTTTTTTTTTTCTGTCACTGCTATGCTATGTTAAAATATTATGTCCGTCTTTTTATATTTTCATTTGTTGGTCTCAATGAATGGAAAATCGGTGTGGTCTTAGAAATCATCTTGCCTTGTGGTTACTCAATGCTGTATGTATTCTTTAATTTTCAATTTTCTTCATCGACCCCAGTATGAAATTCTAATTCTATTTGATACTAAATAATTATATTCTAGTTCTGCCTGCATATGGATGGAAGAGGTTCATATGAATTCAAGAAAATAGATGGCGATACCATTGAATTTGGCTCATAAATTACAACTTTTAATCATTATTTACTGGATTTTTTTTCTTTCTTGTTCTGTTCCGGGACTTTATAAGCTGTTATTTGTTGTTGTATCATTATATGCTTATTATTACATTGGAATTCTCTGATATTAAAGTAGAATTGTGCCTAATATTAGAATCAGAAATATGTAACAAACATTTTGTTTATTCCTGTAAGGTAAAAGACTTTTACATATGATTTAATCAAAAAAGACATGGAAATCCAGCTGAGGCTTCAAACTATGCAATGATGTGCATAATTAAGTTTCGAATGAATCAACTCATTCAGATGAAGCTATGAATGTAAAGGACCTCACATAGGATTAGGGACGGATCATACCATCTATTGCCTCATGTTGTCAGAAAGTATAGCATATTTTACAAGGGTTTTAGATAGCTTTAACTAATTGGCAATATCTGTTGCCAATTGACAATCTAATTGGCAAATTGGCAGAAGTTTGATCGTTAGCATTTACGTTTGGACGAGCTATATGGGTTATGCTCAATTGTATATAAAATTTTTACAGGTATAATTCTATCTTTTAGGCATTCGTATCACCAAAAAACTTATGAGAATTGCACATGTAGAAAAAGGTTTCAGGTCCATACCCTCCCCCTCCCTTCCTCCAAAACCTGGCCTTTTTTCAATTATTGTAACTGGGCTCCAGTCGTTTGTCCTTATACCAATAATACATCGGCAAAATAGGTCAACTGTTATTTTTTTTGTAATCTCTATGGCGTGATTTAAAGTTTTTAAGTATGGCGTATTCTTAGATAGTATCTTCTTTGATAGTATTTTCTTAGATATTCTTAGTATCTTATTCTCAGATATCGTATTCTTAGTATCGTATCTTATTCTTAGAAATCTTGATATCGTTATTCTTAACGATATCGTTAAATTAACGTTATTCTTAACTTAATTTAATTCTTTGAATTCTTAACTTAACGTTATTATATTCTTAACGATATCTTGATATCCTTATCCTTAGTATCGTATTCTTAGATAGTATTCTTAGACAGTATAAATTAAGTTAATTAAAAATTTAAACCGGATTTGAATATTGAAGCACATAGTGTTGTGTAGGATCGTTAGATGGTAGTATATTTGGCATTATAAAAGAAATAAATGACAATTGAGAGAGAGAGAGAGAGAGAGAGAGAGAGAGAGAGAGAGAGAGTTTGGTATATTCAAAAACTATCGTAGTATAGCTCATTTCAGTTTTTTTTAAAATTTTTACATTTAAACAGAAATCACACACTACGGCTCAGCATTGAAAATTGATGCGAAGAAATGCACAAATGAGTTGGTATAACGATTAGTTCGTACTTTAGGGGGGTAGAAGTTTATTTTGTAACCGAGTTTGACTATTGGGAGGGGCTGGCTCGGGTAGTAGTGATCGGTGGATCGTATTGGCTAGGAGGGATTTTCCAAATTGCAAAATTAAGGCTTGATCATAGGGTACGTCGCGGTTTCGGAGTATAATCCTTGTTGCTCTTTTCTGGACGAACTCTATGTCGTGTAATAGGTACGCCGTACGGATAGCAGATGGACCCCACATTGGGTACGCGTACTTGAGCAACGGGGGAACACAACACAAGTAGGCATAGAGAAGATTTTAGTATCACACCCAAAACGCCTCATTTTGGTAAGTGTCTGAAGGCTTGCATTAGCCTTGTGGACGGTTGAATTAATACGGGGACTGCAACTGCAGTCACTAGTGAAAGTCTATAAGTTAAGTTTATCGTTATAAGTTTACCAACACTAATCCCGTCAAAATATAATTGACCTAAAAACGACCGATATAACAGAGAACAAAAGTGAGAAACTTAGTGAAATACTATTTCATAATAGGAAAAGTCTGAAAAGGGAATGAATAATTGACTTACCGACACTGCAACTAAACAATTTGCCCTTTACTGAAAAAAATGCATTTTAAATGTTTTCACTTTTTAACTTTAATAAATTAAAAATCCTAAAGACTTTAAGGAATAAATACCAGCGTATGTGAATTAAACTGAAAATGTACATTCGTTTGTAATTTTTTTTTTTTTAGTATAGTGCAAATTATTCTCTGGCCTTAAGAAGGTATAGGGGTTTTGAGCCCTACTCATGTTAATTTCTGCTCGTTTTGAGGTTGACTCGGTTATTTATTGATGCTGACTTGTGGTAGTTATACGCCTGGTAGACTATTTGATTTGATTTTTTCTAATTTTTGGTTTAATGGAATTCTTTACTTTTCTTTGAAAAACTTATTTTGTGGAAAAAGTTTTGAAATTATTTTCAGTTCCTTTTATATTGAGTCTTTTACAGGGAATTTTTTTTTTAAGATTATCCGTTTTCCTGTAAGAATTTATAGTTTGGCCTGCTATTTGTGTGCTGGAGAAAGTTTCTCAACAATTTTTAAAAACAAACACACTTTTGAAAATCTTTGAATATTTGTGTCCGCGGTTATGCCCTTTCCATGGGATCAGAGACAAATACAGCTAATTGCCATTCTTCAACTTAGGATATGTTTTCTAGATTTGTGACTTTTCAGGTTGTCAACTGTTCATTAACAAAAGATAATATTGTAATAAAATGTAATTTTTGCCAAAAATGCGCATTCATATACAACATAATAAAATGATCGCATGGAGTTCAGGGAATTTTCGAAATGCCCGTAAATTTGTTATCACAACAAACTGTTACCACTAAGACTAACGGAAATAACAGTTGCCATTCCTGAATCAGCCTAAAATTGGGATTTTTCTTGACCTGAAAACTTTTTTTTCCCATAACGTGTGTTTAAATCTTTGGTTACTATGGGCCAAAATTCGTTCTTTACTAGGTTTTGGTGGGGGCTGCAGCCACGATATTGTAATTGTGAGCGCCATCTAGTTAGAATTTATTCTTGACTACGAAGTTTGTAGGAATAAAATAATCCTGGGTCTCAGAACTAATCTTTTTATAACAAAAAGAACAAATAATGATCACATCGATATTTGATTAACAAAATCTTCTATATCCACCTTGATTATTTTAGTTTGAACTAGTATTTCATGTTCTTCCTGTGCCCATGTAAACAATGAATCATTACTTATGATCAAATTTGAAACCTGTTACTTTGAAAATAATTCGACGCCTTATCTAAGGAATTTGACCTGTAAAAAATGAAGAATCAACACCTACGAGACTTTGGTTTTGAAATACAAACATTTTATAATGAAAAGTGTTTGGATAACTACTGTGCTCTTTTTTTAAAGATAAGATGAAAGTGAATGACGCAATTTTCTCGTATTTGCGCAATATTTTCGATGAGACCCCTTAATAAATACACATAAAATAGAAACTAGATCTACGTTGCATGGGCAACGTGAGGTATTCCGGCAACCTTTGTTGGGCTTTTCCGAATAAAGTGTTGCGAGAGCAACACTTTGGTTTTGTTGCCTCGCTTCGATTAAACGCTGAAGTTGTTAATCTGTAAGGATCTTAAAATAAATACTAGGCACACCGAGTCGCAAAAATTGCAAACCCTCCATTGCAAATAGCAAAAGTTGCAAACTCCTCATTGTCGAAGATGATTGTAGCCCAACAGCTGATTATTACTTACAAGTCCCCTATATTTCTTATCACTGGAACCAAATTGGTCTCACCGTTAAATACACCGGAAACAAACAATAGGTACACCAACCAGCAAAATTTGCGAACCCCTCATTGCCGAAGATGATTATGAGCTAACAGGACACTGTTGCTTAAGACTCCCCTATATGTCTCCCAATTGGTATCGGCCAATTTTTTGGTTTCAGTGTGTACCTTACTACTTAAGTTGTCAACCCCTTTAAACTTTCAAACTGGTATATCTCATGAAAGAATTTTTCTACAAAAATAGATGACATATACTTTGGTCGGCTTATCAAGAGCTATCGACTGCTGTCGAAAAAAAAAAATCTGTCTTTGTTTCAAAGTTGACTTTTTTGAACGTCATCACTTAGAAAGGAGCAAATTTCTTTAGCAATGAGATACCATTTCTCTACCGCAATCCCAAGTGCTAAAAACCGAATGATAAACTAAGCTGAAATCACGAACAGAAATGGGTGGAAACAATAGATGGCAGCACTTTTGATTTCCACTTTTTTGTTTCTGTAAATTTTTCTATTTATCACTCAAAGAAGATATATTGGCTGTGGGGCCGGTGACTGCCGCATATTTTTAACACATATAGATTTTAGTCCATCTTCAATTTGAAACTGATGCCTGCCTGCTTGCCTGCTAGAACAGAGCTTTCCACTCGAAAGCAGAAACATGGTTTGATGAAACGAAAGCTTGACTGCATAACTTCAGATAGTTCTATCTGACATAGGCTATAAAACTTCAAGTCACTTCAATCACTGTAGGCTCTGGCTCAAGGACAAGCAAAAACCATCCTTTTTGGCCCCAAGCAGGATATCTACGAAGCTTTCTAAAATGCAAAGTGATATTCATCAATCCAGCCTAAGGTCCACATTTTCTGTAAAAACAGCAGGGGTTAGACCCTTACCACTTTCTAGGAATAAGGTGAAAGCTGAAATTGGGGTGCTAGGAACAAAAAACAAACAAACGACAAAACCAAAGCGTTGCTCTCGCAACACATTGACACCCATGAAAATAAAGTGACAGGGAAAGAGAGCTTTTTGAGTTTAAAAACACGATTTTTACTAACATGTTATTGGTTGGATTAAGGGGCTGCTCCAGCATTTCACTTCAGAAAATTTCAGTTACCATGGTAAGTGACGGTAGGAATAACTATGAGTTGACGCTTGTGGTAGCTTTTGTTATTTAACCCCTTCATATTTTGATTCAACTCACCAATCTAAGGAGAAACAATAAGCATAAATCCTCAATATTTTTAAATTTGAAGCTAACGTATAGTTTCTTTTGAATTCGTGTACATACACCAATAGACTACCACATGCCATGGTAAGACGTAGTAGACTATGATAAGTGGCTCGAAGTGAAAATAATAACAAAAATAGAGCTACATGCCTAGAATTTCAAAAGTTGGAGCGATTATAGGAAACTAAACAAAGAACCTGTCTGAAGACTAGTTTAAAAAAAAGGAAATAGTATATACACTTTCATGATGGCTGGAAACAATTATCCTCCCTCCTCCCCTAACAGAAAATTCCAAGTATTCCTCGCGTTTCGACAGAATGTTAAACGGATGTTTCATAAATTGACTGATTCATATTACAAATCAATTCATAGCTCTTCATTATTTTAGTACACATCTACATTTGTTTGGGCACATTTATTTTCCAATGTAAAGTATTATTTTAGTTATTTCTATAGCATTAATGATGTTAATTTTATAATGAAACGCAAGCTATCTTATTGTGCTATCTAATTTACTAAGTTTGACAAACATAATGAACTACGAACTGTACTTCAGAGTATAACATAGAGTATAGAATCTTACCTTTGGATCTGAAATTTGTCGTATAACAAGGTATCATTATTTTAAAAAAATCCTGACTATAAAGGTCTTAGGCATTAAGCCTACTCCATAATCTGACAGTAAATTCGATAATTCAACACTATCCCACGAAACGTTTGTTGAATTATCGCGGTGCATTGTATAGGTTTATGACGTGATAAACATAAATTTTAAGTCTAAAGAAGCACCTTAGACATGTAGCTGAGTAGTCAGTACATTGTTTTCTCGTT
This sequence comes from Artemia franciscana, assembly GCF_032884065.1. Taxonomy (NCBI): domain Eukaryota; kingdom Metazoa; phylum Arthropoda; class Branchiopoda; order Anostraca; family Artemiidae; genus Artemia; species Artemia franciscana. The sequence goes on along the minus strand of NC_088875.1, from coordinate 17,787,900 downwards.
TCATGCACTCAACATCTTGTTTTTCGTATTTTCGTTTGTGCACTCAGTTTTCAGCTTTAAGAACATATGCGACTTCTTCGCCACTGCAGAACAAAATTACTACATATATTTGTCGCAAATAAAATGTTTTAGTCTAGGAAGTGCTACGAACTTTCACATGCTCTGCTTTCTATGAGGATTTTATTATTGTGAAATAAGGCAAATAAAATAAAATCGTAGGCCAAATGTGTACATTGGAATCATTTAAATTTTGAAAATTAGTGTGCATGTCGATTTAAATTTATTAAAAAGGCCTTTTTTATAATCTAATTCTGTTCGAACATATTTACGAACGTTTTCTGTGGGCTGTTAATGTAAATTACCGACGTATAAATATTGAAATTAGTGGGGTTTATTTCTTCCGAAAAATTGACGTTTTATGTGTATGAGTTATTTAAGATTTGACAGCATTACGTTCATTTAGTGTATTTTAATTTCTTCAGTTTTTCAAGTCTTTATTTTCGTAGTTCCTTAAGCATTCGTTCAATTTAAGCTTTCTCGACCAGTACAGTATCCTAATCGATCTTGCGCATTTTATTTAATTCAATTACTTACCAGTTAGAATGCATAAATGAAAAATTGTTGGGATTAGGTTTTATCTGGAAAGTTAACGTTATCTGTGTTAAATTTGCGTTCTAGTTAGTGTTTGAACATTTCAATCGTATTTTCAAGCCTGTTTTTAATTGCTGCCAATTAGTTTTTTTGGGGGATGTTAGCGTTGTTTGTGTCAAAATTGCGTTCTATTTAGCGTTTGAGCATTTCTTTCGTATTTTCAAGCCAGTTTCGCATATGTTCGTTCCATTCGATCTTTCTTGAGCTTTAATTACTTACAATTGTAGTAGTATTAATTTATTATGCAAAAGAAATAACAGAGACAAAATCAATCGGTAGCACACCAAAAGTGTCGCTTGCGAGGGTGTGCTACTAACAAAAAAGAACAAAAAATAGAAGAGAAAAAAGATAATAAAAACAAAGAACAAAAAACATAATATCATGATCCCGAAGCGAAAAAAACAAAACAAAAAACAATAAACATTTATTGTCAATATTAAATCCATCAATCTCAATCTATTTCAAAGGTATACCCACCAAGCAACCCCACACACAGCTCGGTTTCGAATTGATTAATGGCCAGTTCTTTGAAACTTCGAACAAGCTTATTCCACAACTTAGCCCCTTTATAAATAACTGAAAAAGCAGTCCTAGTTGAAACTAGGCGAGGAACCTCTATATCCCCACTTGTTCGAGTTCTGTGACCATGAACATTAGATCATTCCCGAAAAATTCCTGTAAAACATTCTGGAACGCACCCATAATGGTACCTGTATATAAAAACCGGTGTATAAAAATCACGCAATCCGGCTGCAGGCATTATATTAATCATACTGTAAATTGACCTGACCGAATCCCGGTTCCCTATTCCACAAAATGATCTAATGGCATTATTCTGCAGTACGCGGATTGGGCGACAGAAAAAAATATATTAACCATAAAATATTTGAAGGAAAAGTGTTTTAATTTACGGATAATCTCTAAATTCCGCGATAGTATTCTACTTATAGCTTTTACGTGGTACTTAATTGATAAAATTTAATAAATGATAAAAATTAACAATTCCCTTCGGTGAAGCTATTTCCGTAATCCAAGAATAATAATTTGGAGATTGTGAAAAGATAACAAAATTTGACTTATTTATATTTAGGTCAAACCGGTTTATCTTCAACCAAAGACATGTCATAGTCATTGCTGCATTAATTGTTGAGGTAAGTTGTTGTTCAGTTGAAGCAACACATATCAGTGTCGCATCATCAGCAAATAAGGGTGTAGTGATCCTGGATCCCGAAGGTGCAGGATCCACTAGATCCCTAATTCTAGAAGTAGTTGCAACAGCATTTGGCAGATCATTAATAGAAATCAAAAAAAGAGTAGGACCTAACACAGAGCCCTGGGGGATACTAAATTTAACAAGACTCTTACCTGAAGAAAATCCATTAATGTGAACATACTACTCTATATTTTGGAGGTAATCACAAAGCAAAGCCAAAGTAGCTCTTAAAGCTCTTAGTCCATAAAATTCACATTTTCGAAGTAGTAACTGGTGGTCAACAGTTTCAAAGGCCTTAATCAAATCAAGAAACAGGCCAGCTACTCTGGTTCTTCCCTTCCTGAAGCCAAATTGAATTGGATTTAACAGTTTATGCAGTTCCGAATGATCATAAACTCTAGCGTTAATACGCTTTTCTAGCACCCGAGAAATAACAGGTAAGACCGAGATAGGCCGATAATTTCCAAGATCATTCTTATTACCGCCTTTAAAAACAGGGGTAATCTTAGCAATTTTCAAGCAATCAGGAAACGTTCCCTGTTTCAAGCACAAATTAATGAGGGAAGTAAGAACATCAGCAACGGCTATTTTTAACACCAGAAGATTGAGTGAATCACTACCTGCCACGTATTTTTCATCCCAAAGATAACTTTCTTTATTTCATCACGAGAGAAGGGTTTTATATACATAGAAATATCAATTGAAGTCTTCATAAAAAACTCCAAGGGAGGATCATCATCAGAAGATACATTATAGGAAGATAAATCTACACCAATATTAGCAAAATGTTTAGAAACAGCATCGCATATCTCTTCTGGTTTCTTCGTTGGCAGGCCATTCTGTATTACTCCTTCACCGGGAATAATGGAGTTCTCTGTCGATATCACACTTTTAATTATTTTCCATGTTTTTGCAGGGTTACCACAAGTCAAAAAGTCAATTATATTACTTAAATTATTACTAAGAATGCATAAATTTAACTAGCTGCGATTAGTATTTTTTTTCTTCCAGAGTTAACGTTGTGTGTGTCAAAATTGCATTCTATTTAACGTTTGAAAATTTATTTCAAATTTTCAAACCAGTTTCACAAATGTTCGTTCCATTCAATCTTTCTTGAGCAGTACAGCAGCATCTTACTCGAGCTTGCAGAAATTGTATAACTAAATTACTTACCAGTAAGAATGGATACATAGAAAATTGCTGCACTTAGTATTTTTTTTATCTGGAAAGTTAACGTTGTCTATATCAAAATTGCCTTCTATTTAGCGTTTGAACATTTCTTTCGTATTTTCAAGCCTGTTTCTCAAATATTTGTTCAATTTAATCTTTCTCGACCAGTACAGCATCCTAATCGAACTTGCATAAATTGTATAATTCAATTACTTACTTTAATTACTTTACTTTTACTTACAATTACTTTAATCATTAGTAAGGATACATAGATTTAACTTGCTGCGATTAGTTTTTTTCTTTCTTCTGGAAAGTTAACGTTGTCTGTGTCAAAATTGCTTTCTTTTTAGCGTTTAAACATTTCTTTCGCATTTTCAAGTCTGTTTCTCAAATGTTCGTTCCATTTTAGCTTTATTGTCCAGTACAGCATCCTAATGGAGCTTGCACAAATTGTATAATTCAATTACTTACTTTAACTCAATTACTTTACTTTTACTTACAATTACTTTAATTATTAATAAGGAGGCATAAATTTAACTTGCTGCGATTAGTATTTTTTCTTCTTCTGGAAAGTTAACGTTGTCTGTGTCAAAATTGCTTTCTTTTTAGCGTTTAAACATTTCTTTCGCATTTTCAAGTCTGTTTCTCAAATGTTCGTTCCATTTTAGCTTTATTGTCCAGTACAGCATCCTAATGGAGCTTGCACAAATTGTATAATTCAATTACTTACTTTAACTCAATTACTTTACTTTTACTTACAATTACTTTAATTATTAGTAAGGAGGCATAAACTTAACTTGCTGCGATTAGTATTTTTTTTTCTGGAAAGTTAACGTTGTCTGTGTCAAAATTGCATTTTAATTAGCGTTTGAACATTTCTTTCCCATTTTCAAGTCTGTTACTCAAATGTTCGTTCCATTTTAGCTTTATTGTCCAGCTCACGTCAGGATTAAGGTCACACAAGTTATTTGATGACTTACCACTAAAACTGCATAAATAGAAAAATTCGTCAGAATATTCACTATTCTATTTGTCTATTCTGACGGCTATTCTGAGCGGGTAAGGAGGGATACAATGACTTTATCCAATCAGTCTTGTCGTTTACAGTAATTTAAAAGGCTCTGCGTGACATTATATTCTTATAACTTAGTTTTACAGCCTTCAAATTAAGCAAGTTCCATTGATTTTTTTCATTACATTCCATCTTATTCGGTTCTTAAGTTAATTAGAAGTTTCAGTTTTTTTTCCCAAAATGTGTTGCGCCCTCTTCTCTCACTCACAAAAACCTTGGGAAATGGAAATTCTAACATCAAAAATATTTTTGCCGCATCTTGGATACTTAAATAAGCCTTCAAAGAACAAAAATCCAGTCCTTAATGAAAATATTAAGAAAAAAGTTTTTCTAATGGAAGTAAAGAGCGAAGTCGAAAATTAAAACAAGACAAAAATTATTGCTTCAGGAATTACACAAGATATATCAAAAATACTAGCTCAACTATACTGACAAGATATTTTCCTGTACCTTAGATTTCCAAAAACTAGCGCTTTACTGAAAACACAAAACCGACCAAGAAAAAAGCAGGATGTTTTCTTTGGAGCACAAAATTCCGTAAGCAGCCTTCAGACAATAGAAGACTAATTTATAATGCTCTCAATGGTCTTTCATTGGAAATGACACAATTCCAAATCTATCCAAAAATTCAAGTAGGCTGTTCTCAGTGAAGTACTATTTTATATACCGAAACGTATCACCAACACGCCCTTTTAGAGGAGTTTCAGGCACTTTTTCGAGCCTCAAAAATCTGCTTTCGCAACAGACTCTATCGAAACAATAGCAACCATTCCCTAATTGGTTTCAAATGATGATTTTTTTTTTTTTTACACACATTTTTAAACCTTCATTACTATGGGCCATGGTTCGTTCTCTATTAGGTTAGGGATATCGCTGCAACCCTGACTAGTCAAAAAACTCGATACGGTTTTTCACTCTCCTTTAAATTTTATGTTGAGCATACTGCCTTCTGAATTACCGCAGTTTGTGATTCATTTAAGATATTTTTTTTTCTTATTTCTACGAATCCCGAAATATTAGCCAATTTTCTCAAAAGCCAAACCGACGGTGCTTAAAAAAACATTCAAAACAGTCATGTCTTCCAAAAAATGTAAACACAATTAGGTAGAATGCATTCCAATGAAGGTGTCTTAATTGCAGTTAAATATTTGTATCTATAAGTAATAAAAAAGGGGTAAACTTAATTCCTAACTTTTTTCTAGGTGAAAGCCACTTTGTGGGACGTGGTATAGTATCTTAGCATCTAGTTAAATGTAAAATCAATACATTGATATCAGATGATGTGTTCTATTCTTTAAACTTCAGTCTTTGAAGATGAACTATGTAACATTCATTGTCATATGAGAAAAAAATTATAATAGCTCACACATTTTGCATTCTTTGTCAAACATATTTAGTTTATGAATACCATCTTAGAAGGAAATTATCTGCAATTTTCATTATTGAAACTTTACTACAGCAAGATAAGAAGTGTCAGAAAACAATACTTCCAAAAAAGGCCATATCCAGGGTTTTGTACGGGGGGGGGGATAAAACAAATCAAAAATTTGCTAATGTGCATTTTCTACTTTTTTACGAATTGGGTAATTTTTTGGGGTCGGGGAGGGTGTACAAACCCTGTACCCCCCCCGGATACGACCTTGCTACCAGACAAAGATTTTATGCGTTCAATAGTTAAAAAGAATTAAGATTAGTATCCGACCGCAAAACCATGTAGCAAGTTTGTCTACTTGCCAATGCTCGGCTCTCTACCCTAGTTCTAGTTCTTCATGATAAAAGCCCCAAACACATCACTTAAGAGGTCAGCTTGTTAAGGGGAGGGGAATGGTTGAAGTTTCATCCCCCAAAGTAGATAAATGCTGCACAAAAATAAAAAAAAAATGAAAAAAAACCAGTTTCGTCGAGAAAGCTACCTTTTTAAGCGGCATGCATTCCAGGCCTAAATATCAAAAATGCGTATGGATTCTAAATGAACTCATCAAGCCCAATTTCAAGGAATGAAACTTTATTCGAGGTCTGAATCGCTGGTGAACACAAAAAGAAAAAAAAAAGCTTACTTATTTCTCCATATCTACACAAAATAAACATGTTCGATGCTCATAGGTACTAAAACTATAGTGAAGAAAACACGCCGATTAAGGCCTACAAAATTCTTAACTTAGCCTATATACAAGATAAATCACGGGATAGCAGATCACTCAATTCTCCAATTTCCCGCCAGAAAGACGTTTCATCTGACTACATGAATTTATTTCATACAATCGTTGTCGTTAAAAATATCTACCCATACTTGTTTAGATTATAGCACGTTCCAGACCTCGACGACTTACTTACTCACTAAAAACTTTTTAGTGTTTTCTCACTAAAAAAAAATGAATCTAGAATTCCCTCAGGAATACTCAGCTCATAAACTATCCCGCCAAGGAAGAAAACGACGTGTAAAATTTCCAATTTCGAGTTATTTAATTTCTAACTTTTCTGATTATGAGGGACGCAATCAGTTACAGTAACAGTAATTGTTACAGTAACAAGTTATAAGACTGTAGTTATTCAAAAGGCATCTTACAAGACTTTTACACGATAAAGATAACTAAAATCAAGGAGTTTTCTATCTTCAATAATAAGCAGTTATCTGAACAAGGGTCGCTTCAAGATTTTTAGATACATCAAATGCAAGCTTTATATCAAAGCCTTAGCTTTTCTCTCATTCCTGCAAAGAGAAAGAGAGCACATTTTGAAAAAAAAAAAAAACCTCCCAGGGATCGAAAGACCAACTTGCAGTTTTGTCGAGTGTACATTTATATTGCAACTATGTACTTTTTTGTTCTATAGAAAATGCAGCATAGAGCCATAGATTAATTCAATAAACCTGGTGGGATATTTTTATTTATGTTACCTAACATTTATGGCACATCCCCTAATATTAACAACTATTTTGATTTTTTTTCCTTTTTTACTGTTGTCGACACATTAAAGATTGTAGTTTGTTTCAAAATACTCTGAGCGAAATCAACGACAGTACTTTTATCTTCAAATTCGTAAATAAACAGAAACAGATCTATGGGAGGTTTAGAAATAATTCTGGTAAATGATTCTTGCTTATATATTGGCGTGAGTTTCTTATGGCAGGATACACGAAGAACTCCGGCCAATTATCTCAATTTAGCAATTTCGCACACAAGACTTTCTTATCAAGCAATATATGGAGGCCTTAGTATCAAAACAAACATAAGTATACCCATATATTTATGTATATTTATACACATATATTATTTTGATGTACTCAGGTTCTTCTGTCGTCTCAGGAGTATACAGCCTTGGGAAATTCTGGGGAATCTTGGTCTAGCGGACGATCCCCAGGAGCTGTAAGTTGATCGACCTAGTTGCAGATTCAAGTCAAGTTTTATGTATAACCGCAATTTTTCCTGGAAGACTGATTCAAGGACAGGGTTGGGTATTCTTGACAAGACAAACTGGATAGGAAGCGGTTATAAATAGATTTATACAAAGTAGTTGGGTTGAGGAGAAAAATAGGTAATTGTGTTGGTCGCAGGCAGCTATGCGCCACGACGACATCACCACGTAGACAAGAGAGAAAAAAAAAAGACTTTAAGCAATCTTTTGGATCTAGATTAATACTGAGAGGACGTCAGGAGGAAAATTGTTAGGTTTTGTCGGGAATTCGATTAACGAAGCTCGTATATACGAAGCTTGTCGATTTGGGAGGGATGACTTTTCCAAGTAACAATTTGCCCATTTTTAAAAATTAGTAAAATTAAAAGTGAGAAGTCATGGCAAATATGTTCATAAAAAAAAAAAAAAAAAAAAAAAAAAAAACCCTCTACGGATTTTAATAATTAATATAAAAAAACTACCCTGTACAGATTTTAATATTTAAGGCCCACTTAACTTTTCTTTTACAGTCAAGAAGGGCGACCTTCCCCACCGATATTCATTTGAATCTACATTAAACTCTACATTTCGGCACACTAACCATCGCTAATTCTAATACCTTCGTCGCAATAGCTAGCCAAATGCCGTAACTGGTATTTTCATCAAGCAACCGCAACCAAATTATGCATTTACTGCTTTTAAGGGAACAGGCCTGCATAAAAACAAGAGTTGTAATTTTTTTTTTCTTCTCCCACAGTAGAAAGTCATATTTACTTCTAGCAAACAGAATGAGCAGAACTATGCGAAGAAGATATTTCTGAAAAATTGTCAATTATGGCAAAAAAAGGGGAAAATACGTTGGATCGCCATAAGATTATTCGGATAAGCAAGTCCTCGATGTCAGGAACGAGTAGTTCATAAATAATAATAAAAATTCAAAAGATACACAAATTCACAGGACAATTGAAATTAGGATAGTAAATAAAATATGCAGCTCACTGAAAGTGTTTAAAACTGAGCTCCTCAAAAACTGATTTATCTAGGTAGCGTCAAAAATTTTCTTTATAATAATGACATAAAAACCAAAGAAAAAAAAAAATTGAAACGCAAATTAAACCTTTCGTTCAGAAAAAAAAAAATCCTATCTAACCTATGCGCAATTTTTTATCAGTTAATTGCATCTAACTGATAAGAGGTGTGTTCTAGATTCTAACTTTCCAAAGCCAAATTCATGAAATTACTACGATATCGTTTAACCATTAGATTTTACAAATATATAAAAATTCACACAGTACCAAAGACCTTCTTCTGTGTTTCTTTGTAATCAATCAATCAATCTCCCATACCTTAAGCTCCAAAATTTATGACTCCAACACATAGACAATTGGGCCAATAAATTTATTTAATTTGGTTTGATCTGACCCCCCTTGAAATAATCTAGCTATACAGCCAACTGGCAAGGAAACTAAGCAAAGATTCAGGCTAAATTTTCAAATTAAAATTTTAGCGCCTATTCATGCACAAGGCGGAGTTTGAGGTGAGAGGAAGCGGGGCTTCCCCTCACCTTGGATTTTTTAATGGAAAAAAACATTAAAACATTTAAAATTGAGACAATTTGGGTTAAATGTGCAATTTTCCTTTTTAAGCCCCCCTCCCCCCCCAAAAAAAAACTCCAAACAAGGTTTCGCCATGAACATTTTACACATTACGTGAATTTGATAACCTAGCCTTAAAAAGATGTGTTATGTTTCCAAAGCTTAAAGAAACAGTTTTACCCACATAAAACTACCTCCCCCTCCCCTATTGGTCGATTTTGTACATCATACGCTTAATTTCGAAGAAAAAAAAGTATTGCCACATGTTCCACTTGAATTACGTTTATTTACAAGCAAAATTATTAATGTAATTTCAAAAATAAAAAAATTATGTAGTTAAATTAAATGTGTGAAATTTTAGTTCAAAGCTGAGCAACAAGGTTGGCAGCAGAACCAAATTGGGTTTAGGGAACCAAATAAACTTCTAAGTTCTTTTTTACTATTGTCATTTAATGCACATGAAAAACGACAAAAAAGAAGAAAAAACGGTGGGTAAAACGAATTAAGGCAACACAATACTGCACTTCGTTATGCAATAAACCCAATCACTATTTTCACATTTTTTACACAAAATAACAACGTTCGTTCCACAATAATAATTGATGGTCTAATATTAGAAAGTTGAGACTAGATTGCACTATCTGCAAACTTATGGCTCTTCTACACTGAACACATCTTGGCAGCTATACGAAATTATCACAAATAACTAATTCAAGCTAAAAGTGGCTCCGAGGTCATTTCTATTAGATCTGAACTGTCATTGGTTTCCATTCTACTACTTGTCGATTCTGTATCATCACTAACAGCTGCATCACAGTTTAGTGTGGCCGAAAGAGGTGTGGACTGAACCTGAGGTTGCCATTGGCTAGATGGCGAATACGGAGATACTCGTGCCTCTCTACGAGCACGGCGTCTCGCACGGCGCTCTTCCATGATCATTCGAAGCTGTTCAAGTTTTCCACGTGTAGCTTGATTTTCCTCAGCCAATCTTTCTGCTTCCTCTAAAATAGAACGTGGAAACAAATAAATATACAAGCATCAATTTGATAGAAACTGTTTAGAAATCGATAGAAACTTTACAAGCACAAAGTGCTTTTCCAATGAGTTTCTTAGATCCGTATAACCAAAATATTACTAAGCAATATGAACCGTTCAGTAGTCAATTTGACGAACTTCTTAGAGCAAACAATAGCCCAAAAACAAGATCGATACCTGATTTCTATTTGTCCAACAATCGTTATGCACATATATTATATATATGTATATATATGTATATATATATATATATATATATATATATATATATATATATATATATATATATATATATATATATATATATATATATATATATATATATATATATATATATATATATATATATATATATATATATATATATATATATATATATATATATATATATATATATATATATGTATATAAATAAACCATTACGACGCATAAACTTGCAGCAAAAAACGGAGGATATTTGATTGATCAGATGAAAACGGCCGTTTTTGCGTGAAATTGCATCTGTAGGATCCAAGGGTTAATCTCATTAGTAGAAAATATTATTTTGATTGTGCAAGGTGAATGAGTCGATGAAGTCCTTTGTCGCCTAACACCCTGATAAATATTAAAAAAAACAGTTGGTGTTTGAAAGGTTCATATCGTCCCATCCATACGACAAAGGGAATGTTTTGACTTTCTTTCCCTAATGAAATTTGTAATAATGGTCAAAACAACTTTGACATAGGCCTACACAGTTTTTGACAGTTTTATCAGAAATTTTCACGTCAAAATGTTCAAAAACTTTGATAACAGTTTCTCAGTTCTCGATATATTTAGAAGAAGAAATTTATCGTAAGACAAAAACTATGGCTTGCGTGGCCTTTTTGAATGAATTAAAAATATTGTAAAATCTCTTGACAAAGAAAACGCTTACAAGTGCGCAAATATACTCTTTCAATAGCATAGATAACGACAGGAAAACATAATTTAAAATACTAACATTAGTCCTTGTGTATTAAGTCTTATTTGTCTATGTAAAAATCTGAAGAGTTTACAAAGCTAGACGTTAAGTTGACAATTAAAAATGTCAAATAAACGTACAATAAAAGTTAGAAAACTAGGCCAGTCATTGAGAAAAGACTGATTTTCCATAAAAAGACGTTTTCAGAACGAAAAAATCGAAGCCATTAAAGTAGCTGACAAGCAAAAAAAAACATAAATAAGTTATATTTATTGCCGGTAATATTTCGTCAACAGTTCAGGCTGGAACTGCCATGGATACTTGACAAAAATTTACTGCTAGATGCTATAACAAATTTCAATGAACAGTTCAATCTAGAGGAAATACCTGACTGAAAAAACTGGACAACAAAATAATAAATAAAATTGTTGTCAATCACCGAAATACTTTGCAATTGAATAAAATCAAAATGATCAAATAATCTAATAAAATGAAAGTGGTGGCACAAGCAATAGAAACCAATAAAATACGAACCACGGCTCACATTAAGGCCGTGATTAAGTGAACTAATGGAACTCGAAAATCCCATGTTAAAATTGAAAATTTACATTTAAAAAGTACTCAAGTAATCGTTGGCTGAAGATACCACTTTTAATATCAGGCCGCAGCTTCTTGAAGATGCTACAAAGTGTTTGCTAGGATTTTGCTCTATTTCCTCTAATTACTTAGAAATCTTAGAAAATGTGTAGCTCTTTTTCACAAGTGTACTCTGTGAAGGATATTGCTTTTAGAACAAAATCGGTACTATCATGAGCAGAAGACAGTAACCTGTAAGATGACTGCAACCATTTTTCGATGTATTATTTTGTTTTCGAACAGTCCCATAGAATATTTTCAACTACCTGAAATTTTTACAAGTTTTTTGCCAGAAAGAATCGTTTCAGATCGCCCTAGAGAGACCAGATTGACAAGCTGGTATAATTAACGTGCTATTTCCGCCAATGAATAAGTGCTATTTGAAGGGTTTTTGACAATCGACGGTCTCTAGAGAATTGAGAGACAGAAGGCTACCCTAACTTCAATTTTGAATCTCGATGTTTTCAAGTTCACTTAATCACGGCGTTAACCAAAAGTAAAAAACTCGTAAAAAAAGGCAAGCGTGAAGATTGCCATTTTTAGCTGATTCAGGAATAGTAACTATTATCTAAGTTAATCTTAATTGTAAAATCCTATTTTGAAAACAAATTTGTAGTGTTAAATGAGCATAACAGCAACCAGGTTTATTAGCAGAGAAAACGGAGCTCATTTAATAAAAACTGTCTTCTTCAAATATCAACAAAGAAACTGTGCCATGGAAACATTAGCACTGTTGCCAGATACTAGCTTCTAATTTGGCACCGAGTTTAGAAATGCTTAGACACCAAGGGAAAAAATGTAAAAGAAAAGAACTTTTAGCTGAATAAATCTATTTTTGGTTTCTCAGCTTTTTAATAAGACTTATTTATTATACCAGTTTTGAAACTTTATATTTGTGCATTTCTTATTGCAACGTCTTATTGCAACGTTGTTATAATAAGCAGTCAATTTCTGAGAGCGCTGGCAAAATTGTACTAAATCCGCCATTTTTTTCTTGTTTTTTTAGACATGTCTATATTTTATATGTCATTTCAGGGTTATAAATTCATTTTAGAAAACAAAAAATTAAAACGGTACGAGTTCTTAGATGAAATTGACTTTTACTCATCTTCACTCATTATTACCGCGGAAACAAGATAAATGATGAACTTTTTTTTTCATTGGCTATCTCCAGAAACAGCTATCCTTCTACCCAAGACCAGTTTAACTGACAAAATTGATCTACATAGTGACACTGTACAAATTGAAGATATGCAAAAAATAACTTACTTGGTGGAACTTGTTGAGTGGAAGACCGAATAGCTTCTTCAGCCGTTTTTCTCAGTAATTCTCCATTTTTTCTGTATTGTGGCGCTGCACATAAGAGATCGTTCAAAATGTGAATGATTGTACTAATATCACGTTTAGGTCGCCCATTCTTATCCTGTAGGGCTGGATTTAGTGTCCCTGAAATTAACAATTTATTAGCCACATTTCTCGGTTTCTCAATGGATATATATTAAACAAGGAGTGGTTGGAGAGTTTTAAGAGAGGTCCCCTCCATTGCTCAGGAGTACATATAATTAGGTTGGAAGCAGTGCTTGGCGTTTTCTTGATACGGGTCGAAACAAGCACAGATATTTTGTTCTATACAGAGGGATAACCTCTTGAATGCGGGCACGCATGTTTCTTTGTGGATTATTAAGAGCTCAAAATGGGCGAAGCGTTGGAACATGTTAGGCTTAATTTTTTTTTTAAGACAAGGAAATCTGCTTCGAACTTTTATAAGCTCTTCAAAACAGCTTTTGGAGATAAAACCCTGACCAGGTCAAATATTTTATCGATTTTAATAGATTCAAAGATGGACGCAAGGCGGTCAATGATGACCGGCCAGCCTTCTACACCAAAAACCGACGAAAACAGTGGAAGTTCGCGACTCAATGTACTCAAGACTGTAAACTAAATTAGATAAATAGCTTAAGATCTGAATTTGAGTATGCGGTTCAGTATTTTAACTAAAGATTTGGACATGCACAGAGCATGTACGACGTTCATTCTAAAATTATTCAATCGAGCAGAAATGGGCCAAGAATCTTTATATAGAATAGAATATGATAGGGTAACAAGTGGTGACAAATCACGGGTTTTGCGCACGACACAAAAAAGGACCAGTCTTCTCAGTGGAAGAGAATAGATCCATCATGACCGAAGAAAGCGCAACAAAGTTGGTCGAAGACAATTAGTTCTTTATTTTATTTTCGATTTTACGGGTGTCAAAATCATTTCATAAGTCATCCCACCGGTCCACAGGGGGCAAACAGTCAACCAGGAATGCTAGAAACATCCTTCGGCGTTCGTCCTAAAACATTAATTAGAAAAGTTCTGCCCTCTGGAAGAAGGAAATAGTAACCTTCACCACGACCACGCACCCGTGTATTTGATCCAGGAGACGTGGGCCCAATTCAACATTTATGTGCTCCCGCAGCCTATTATTCCCCTGATTTGGCGAGTGCCGACTTCTCCATGTTTCCTAAATTTAAATTGTTACTGTAAGGGAAGAAATTACTTAGTTGATGACAAAAGCAAATACGCAGTCGCACTCTTACCGAAGGCAATTTTAAGGAATGTTTCCAGAAGTGAAAACATCCAGTCAGTGTGTTCATTCAGCGGAAGACTACTTTGAAGAAAGCCCATCGTAACACCATGTAAGTAATGCCGTTTTTAGATTACAGCCCCAGTCTTAAAATTTTCCATTTACACCTCATGATTCCCTGATTCAATTCAATTAAATTCAATTTATTTTATCTGTTTTCCATAATATATGATCAATAAAAGCTACAATTTGTATCTTGTCAAATTTTGTTCTACTCCCTTTAACTTTATTTTAATACCAGTGAATCTACTCAGCACTCGTCCACTTCACTCCCTCATCATCTATTCTTCTAGTTTCAATTAAATAAATATATTAGATTTCTTTTCTTTTTTCTGGATCGATTCTCTCCATTCTTGGTTAATCTTTCCGTCATTTTGGGCTCATTTTGAGAACAATTTTCGATCTTGGTTTGAGTCGTTTTTTTTTTTTTTTTCTAAATTCCTTGATCTAGGCTTGCTTCTTTTTATTTGTCATAACTGACCCTACACTCCCGCATAAAGCCTTATGTCAGAGTTAAGTCCATGACCTGAGCTAGTCGGACTTTTTAATCGATTTTTACACCTTTACTGAATTAACCTAAACAAATAATTGGGTTTCCTATAAACGGGATTCCTCTAGCGTTGCGGACACGTAGCAACTATGTAAGAAAGACGTGTTTAGATAAACATAAATTCACCTGAATGTACGTGTAAATAACATAAACTAGCATGAATTCAATATATCACGAGAAACACATTCAGATGAAAGCCAAATTCAACAACAACAAATAAATGCATGAATATGTAAGTGTTCAACAAAATCTAGAAAGCAAATAGAAAATTGAGAGCAGGGATCTAACCTGAGAAAGTCCCTGAGTAAACTCCCTTGCCATGGTGATGCATTGATTCTATAATAGCTCCTTGTTTCTTCCGACGATTCGAATCCTGTAAATGAATAGCTTATAGAACTCATTTCCGGAAGGGGCCAAAATTTTGAGAGGAGTCAAATCTTGAAATAAAAAAATATACCGAAAACATACTAAACAATACTAATTTATAACAATATTACCCCCCTCCCCCTCTCTGACTGTGTGTATGCTATATAGGTTCTAACTGCGAGGGTCTTAGAGCAGGTTAAAACTTGGGGGTAATCCGTTCACATGTAAAATACTTGTAAATTTATGATTAAATAAAAATAAAAAGACGTGATGAAATTCTTTACTTAAAATATCTGGAAAATCTTGTTATATTGGCAAAGTAATTGCTCAACTAATCGGAAAAATACGAAAATCGAATCAAAATGTTTCAAAGGATTCTAAAAAAAAAAAATGAAAATATTTGCGAGAAAATTTTATGTTGAAATAGTGTGCATTTTTTATCGGTTAAACTTTCTTCTTAATGGCACCCAATAGCATTATTTGCCTCGCCAAACTGCGGTTCTGCTAGGAAGGGAATCCACACTGGGATGAACCCGAAGAACCCCCACCCCTGCAGAAACTAAGCATCACTTGTATAGAACTAATATCAAATTTAAAATCACCTGATCTAAGGGGCTTATTCCCCCTTCCCCACCACTAGGGCTCAAACCTACATACACACAGGTTTTATCTCCTTTTCTCGTTTTGGAAAGCAGTAAAAACGTCTGTTGTGACTTGAAGGCAAGGTTACACCTTGTAGCACGAAAGTGCTATTTTAGCACTATTTCGGTATGTATAGCACTGTAGCAGGTGCTTAGGGTTGTCACTTATAGCACAAAAGTGCTATTTTAACACTATTACTGTCAATTTTTGGGTTGTAGCACCGAAAATCGCAGTGCAGCCCGCAAATTTAGGCAATTGTAGCACTTTTCGAAATGACTGTGGTGGCAACCCTGCTTGCCACCACAATGTGGTGGCAAGTTGAGGAAAACTTGAATAAGTCAGCAAAGAAAACAGCTCAAATCAATTGATGTAGGCTTAAGAGGTAACTAATCAATCCATAAATGTTATCTGTTAACGACTTACCCTACTCTTAATCAAACTTTTAAGTAATAAGGTGTACAAGAGCTAATGTCTCTCGAGTAAAAAAAACGACAATAAATTTATTTTCCTGAGGGTGTTTTTACTGTGCATTTGAGTGTGCCCAGATTCGATGTCTAATATTCGAGGACTGTGTGTGGCAACATTGACATAAAACACGATTTGGAACATTTTATTACAGATGTTTGCTGCTATTATGCACATTTATTACTGAAGAGCTACGCTAAAATGCTAGCCTTTTTCGTTAGAATTTCGATCCCACTTTGCCGCCGCGTTACACAAAATCTTTGCTATTAAGTTAATAAGTAAGCACCTCAGAAGACAGCTGCTTTAGAGTTTGAGTTAAATTTCTTGATGCTTCTGCCAGTGCTCTGCTATCTAGTAACTTCTTTCCAGAGCACTCACTGCATCCGGAGCAGGACTCTACACACGGTGACTCACTTACACGAGGGCATGAATCATCACTAACTACTGGTAGACTTTGAGGTTGCTCTATTATCACTTGTCGACTCTTTCTAGATGCTGCTGCCGCACTGCCCGTTGCTACTGCTGACAATTGAAGTTGAATAAGCATCATGTGATCGCCCAATCGCATTGTGAGATTAAGAGGAGCTTTTCCAGATAGAAAATCGTTTACCTAAAAAATATACGGGTATGTAGATCTAGACATACGCTTGTTAAAAAATACTAGACAGACAGTTGTGAAAATACACAGTTGCTTTAATTTTTGAAAATTTTTGGTTCGTTTTCCCTATGAATTAAGCTCTTTACTTTTCTCTTAAAATCCTTGTCTTTAATTAAATAATTCTTTTTTTTATTTAACTATGGACAATCTTGTCAAATCTTTTCTAAAGTTTTATCACAATTAAGAGTTTAAATTATGTTTCGACAAAGTAAACTCAAGCTCCCATCTACTCATTTCCTATTTCTAGGGCTTAGAAAATTGCGTAGAAGACGGTTCTCTATGCCTTTTTTAGCCTTGACAAATAAGTTTTTTAATTTTCGTTCGACTCCAATTTCTTTGACCCAAGGTTTGAAAACATACTTCTAATGATTTGGGTAGGTTTTGAACCTATTACAATTTTTTTTTAATTTAAGATACACTTCAGAATTCTTTAAAACCTTACAAATAAGGATATATCAAAGTTTTGATACCCAAAATCTTTGGCCTTGTCCGTGTTTTCGATGTATTTATGAAAGTTTCACTTGTGTAACACCCACTTTGTCCACATCCAACTAAAGTCAGGGTTGGCGGGGAAGAGTCTTTGACAACTTCTTTTATTATTAAAGTTCTGGCTTAAAAAAAAGAACAAAAAATACAAAATAAAATTGCAACCTATCATACAGATATTACATAAATTCTTGCATTCTTTAACTGACTAAATATGTTTATATAGAAAAGTATTTGAGGATGTATATTAAGGAGAGAATTGAAGAACATAAGCATTATGGATATAGGTTAATAATTACAATTAATACAAAATAAAAGCCTTTAATTTCCTTTCAGTAACAAATAAGAGAAGTCTTGGGACTAAAAACAAGCCTTCAATAGCACGATTCAATAATTATAATTATTTTGACAGGCTACATAGATTATACATTTTCATTGAATCAACTAAGAAACTTAGAAATAAAACTGGTGAGTAAACGGATTTTAAACCAAATATGCATATTTTCTAGGAAAGCATTAATAATTAAAAAATGAAATATTTAAGCATTTCACCATCTGACTAAGCTAATCCGAGATTACTGAACACACAATTTCCTAATCTCATTTCTAGAAAAAAAGAGAAAGGGCAGAGAGAGAGATAAATAGAAAACTAGTTCCGGAAAATTCTTCTTAAAACATTTCGTCATTTTTAGTCATGAGAACATACGTTGTAAAGCAATCAAATCTTAAGCACCATTGACTGGCGTGTTATATTCATACATTGGCAAACGTATATAAAGTAATCTAGGAAATGGGACCCTCCAATTGGCACCATTGACGGAGGGGAAGGGTGGAGGTTATGGAAAGTAATGTCTATTATGGCGATTAAAAATTATAAATATCCTTTTGCGTATAGTTCTTCACATTGTAGAGAATACATTCAAACCGGTCACTGGGACTTAGGACGGCCTTGGGTTGAACACTACTCCCTTCAAACAGTCTCTGGAAAAGTTTCAAAACATTAAAAATTGAAGGAAATGGACCTATTCAAGTTCCCCCTAAAATATGAAAAATATGGCATCCTCTCTAACGACCTCGACAGTATGCAACTACATTACTAGAATCAAAAACTTTAGGAGTAATTTGCTGGATACGTTGTTTCGACAATCTTCCCATCCAAAGCAAATCCCATGCACGTCCCAAATAGCTTAATCGTTATAAGGACCTGGAAGCTCAATATCTGTTTTTTGATAATTTCACAACATTGAACAGCGCGCAATAATATCAATAGTATAAATGATAATTTCTTCAAACCGTATTTTTGCAATTCAAGGTTCTGATGGGGTTAAAATTTGTCTGCAAAATAAATATAAATCCATTTACCGTATTATTTTTATTAATATTCCACATATTGGATTACTAGGCACTCTCGCCTTAACGCAAATTCATCAAATCTGTGATGTTAATGATTACATTTGTTATTGTCAAAATCATATTTATAAACAAAAACATGCTTTTCAACGGGAGAGAAAATGCTAGGTGGATGAGACTAAATCTGTGTATTAATATGACATATCGTGAAAACTTGAGCTGAATGAGTGGAAAACAAAAATATTTGCTTGATTTTTCCACGAACACTTTCACTGTTTTCACTCTTATTTGTCGAGGCTATGGTAATTCAGTTGATAAATTATAACTGAATTTGAATATGTGATGGCAAACAGTAATTAGAAAAGTATTTTCTAGCTCAATTGAACCTAATTAGACAGAAAGGATATACCTCACATGAATTGTGATCTGAGAAAATTAGGTTCGAAACATAATAAAACAAAAATTAAAAAATCTTCCCGTGGGATTATTTTGTACCAAAAAGTGCAAAAGACGTGAAAGGGGCCCGGGGCCCCAATAGCGTCTCACAATTTTTCTCACTTCTTCTTTAATTTCATATAATTGAACTATGGATAAGCCACCTTGACCAAGTCCAGAAATGAGCCAGATAAATTAAAATAATAATTAATGTTGTCCTTTTTCATATTGGAAAAGTATAGAAACGTTTCCAAGTGTATTAAAAAATAGAATTCGGCAAATAATTTTCTGCTTATAAAAAAAGTATTGATTTTAAATAGCATTTTTTTATCACTAATCGTTAAGTTAGGCCATATACTTGTGACCCCATAAAGTTAAAGTCAATCAAATTCATTAACACCGAAATTTAAAACAGACTTGGTCCAATTAGCGTCTAAAGGCTAGATTTCGATATAAATTGACTATTTTGCTGAATCTATCCTTTTCCCCAAATCGTTCGAAATAATAATGAAAAACATTTCAACAACATAAACCAATAAACTAACTGAATTCACTGTCATCAACTGAGTTTTTCGAATTCAGTGTGTAAAGCTGAGCTTCTCATTAGAGCTGGCCAGGGCGTCCTCAGTTGGGATGGAGGGGAATTCCCCCCTTGATTCTGAAAAATGCATTTTTGTGATAGACCCTTGTATTATTTTGGGGGGCATTTTCTATGAACATTAAAAAAATTGTCCCAGCCCAGATTTCAAAATACATCCCCGCCATGTCTTGTGAATTGACGCCCCGGCGGATAGACGATTGGACGTTTTCTGCATTGGCTAGCCTCAAATTGACCATGGAGCGATATTATGCACCTAACTCATAGGTTTAATGCGTTCAGCGGAGCTATTCCCATTTAAAATGTGTACGCATGATTTTTTTTATCTAAAAAGTTCCTTCGAAGCTCAATTTATTAATTCATGCTTATATTTTTAAGGACGCAACACTAGCGCCTCTAGTGACCGTCCATGACTGATGAGATTGGTGACCTCTGACTTCCGAAGTCGGGATGCAATGGCCTCTAGCTCAATGCACAGGAAAACCTGTCAGGCAACTTTTTTTTTGTTCATCAAACAGTAACGGGTATCTTTTCTAAAAATGGTTTATTTCCTGTTCTTTCAGCTTTTTTTTCCCTTTAACGAGACGGAGCTAGACACTTGTTGATGTACACATATTCCTCGGTTTTATACGGCCCGGTTTCGAATCGTCTCTACAAAGCGGATGACAGTTGTGAATAGACAAATAAAAAGGTTGACCACTATAAAAATCGCTGAAAGAGTAGGAGAAATTTCAGGGAACTTAAACAAATTGTAACCAAAGCAAGAAATAACAAATGTTCCCTATATTTAGTTTTTACAGAAAACACTATCAAGTACTTCAACTGGATGAAGAAAGATAGTAAAACAGGCCGACTTGAATTATATATGCTTAGCTTATTTACAGATATGACCAAATGTTTGACTTTTTCGGGAATAAGCCATATTGTTGGTACATTCTTCCACTTTTTTCTCATTTTGTCTTCAATGTATTCCTTGTTATTGGTACGTATGGTAGTTGTGTATTTTCTGTTGTAATTGTTTGCTAATAGATTAATGCGTTGAATAAATTAATTTATATAAAATGTAAGCTTCTTTAAAAGTATTCTATAGAAATATAAACGGATGTAGTTTGTTCTTTCTTCAACAAATCTATCACCGTAGCGGACTACCTAGTTTGTCCATTTCGAAGGACAGCCGAGTGAAAGTATTGTAAATAGCAAATATAGGTCAAAATATTGAGCTGATATGATTGCAACAACTGTATTGATCTGTTTGCTTTCTTGACAAGTCGATTTTCCAAAAATCCGAAACTGTACATAAACGCTCCTAAACACAAAAATTAAACTAATAGACACCTTGATCAAAATTTCTTGCTCTTACAACAGGGCCAAAGAAAGGGAGGGGCTTTGGGGCCACTTTCCCAAAGAATAATCAAGATTCCCCTTTTAGATTTTGGAAATTTCCTACATTTTAGACCAGTTTCAGATTTTAAATCGAGTTCTCCATGTGAAATCAATTTCTGCGTATGCGCCTGTCTCCCTGTTAGTGTTTCTTAAGATTGTCTGCACCTTTCAGGCATATGAAAGCACTATTTATGTAGGCCTCTTCAAGGGCGTATCCAGGATTTGTGTTCCTTTTTTCGGGGGGGGGGGGTACTTTAAAAAAGCTTGTTTATATGCATTTTTGTTACGTTTTTATGAGTGAGACAACAATTCCGGGGGGAGGGGTTCAAACCCTGAGCCCCCCCCCCACAATCTGGATGCGACCTTGGGTCTTTTAGTGTTTCAACATTTAGAATGTTTAAACAATATTTTAAGAGTAAATTAGAATATCGTCCTATAAAAAATTCAAACTGAATTTTAAGTTTTCAGCGTCTCAAGGCATCTAAAACTTCACCAGGGTCAGATCCGTAATTTTAGCAAATGTGAAAGTCGCGTACTTCCTGTATATTAGGGCCTTAAAATCAAGCTAATAAAATACTTGATTCTAAAGGACATATGAAATCTTACACGATTATAATACTTAATACACCTTAATTTCCGCTTAGAAAGGAATATTATAGCATTCGAAATGACTTACTATACTTAAGAAATATTCACTAAGTCCAATTAATACCAACGTTGATTTTTGAATTAAAATGGGATAGTTGTGGGCATCAAGTCATGGCTTATTGTAGAAAAAGCCAAGACAGATAGCCCAATCTAATGAGAAGCAAACCTGGCATTAATTCCCCCTTATTAGGATTGTATAAAAAGGAGGTTAGTTTATTTGTTAATAGTTATGTCTATTTATTATCCGTTCCTGCATCATTGCTAGGGCCGTAGAACCAAGGTAGATAGTCAGATCATCAATATTAATACCAACGGAATAAGTATAAAGTCGCAAGATAGAAGAAAACATAATCCTGAACAGACAAAACCCAACCAAGGAGAGAGGAGGGTATCAGTTTTGACTCCCCTCCCTCCGAAGAAAGACATGAAATGTAGATTTATGAACACATTTTTTAGTAAGACATAGGACAATTACTGTTAATAGTTTTAGCCCACCCCCAGAATAGTTCCCCCTCGCCAGAACCGAAATCATGGGTATGCTCCTACCACCAGTCAATTTTTGTCATTAATTAAAATTCGACTGCGCTATTTTACTTGGGAGCCGCATAAGCAACATGAGAAAAACCCCTATAAATATTATAAAAAAAAAACATAATCGGCAACTTTTCCAGAGTATATTGATCCATTTCGTGCATTTTTGGACGTGTTGAAGAATTGATCAAATTGCAAAATTGGACAAAGCTACTGTGGGTATACTGGGCATTTAAAGTGAATCTACAGCTTAAACTTTGAACGTTATTTTTTGGTTTCATTGAGGGCGAATAGTGGTAAAGGAAGGGGGTCAAGTCCGGGCCCCTTCTGATATGCCAAGATTTAAATGATTTTCCAATGACTTCTTTTATAAATTACCCGGGTATTCCTGTCTTATTCAGAACACAATCGAGAAGTAAGTCGAACTTACGATCTATGACAGCCGGTTTTATAGCCACAGACGAATAACGGGTGACAGAATGCATTGAACTTGTATAATTTTGGCTAATTTACACATTAGGGGGGGGGTAAGATTAGGTGAAAAGTTATGTTACTTTAGCCCCAACCCCACTCCTAATGTGCAAATATATGACCCAAGTTATATTATTGCATAAATTGAAGTATCATATTTTCATCATGTTTAGGTATTTCATTAGAATTAACCTAACTTCACTTCTCGAGTGTGTTCTAAATAATAAATGAGTAAGATATCCTGCTTTGGCACTTTTCAAAATTGTAGCCTACAAAAAAAAAATTGTCTACGCGCCTGCATGAGGGTCATTGTTTTCTGCTTCCTCAAACATCCTTTCAAAGCATTGGTTGACTCTACTTGAATAAACAGGTGAGTTCAAGAAGTTCCTATCATTTATTATTATGTATATTTCATATAGCTTCTCAGTATTATTAACAATAATTGAATAATTAAAAACAATTTTTAGAAGTTACGACCTGCAGAAACAGCATCCACGATTTGAATTTTATTATTTCAATAACCTATTCAAAAAATTAACAATTGCAACATACACAACAGTTAATACAATTTAGGTGACACAAACCCAAGAAAAAAGACTGACCCGATCATCCCAGCTAAGTTCTATTTGTTGTCTGCCCTACATAGGCTAGCTATACATTTATTTTCATAGGGTCATAGCGGATTTTTAGCTATGGTCTACGTAAGCCAATCCAGCTACGGATAGACAAAGGTAGTGAAAGTGGTTTGGTCTTTGGAGTAGCGGTTTTGAAGCTCTGGATCTTTGAACTTTTTGAGAAAACCTATTGCCCAAGTATATTAACTTTCTCTAGTGATTTCTTTTTTTTTTTTTCTCAACATGAAGTCGTAATTCCTATCACGAATGTGTCACATAAATATACCAAATAAACATATTTTTAAGCACAAAACCTTGTTTTGAAGCCAAGTAATTAAAAAAATTTCTTTATCAATTACGCGAAAATATCCTGTCTGATACTAAAATCTGACAGTAGGTCTATATTTGAATTCAATATGAAAACTATTTCTTGATAATTTGGGTTCTATTTAAAAGGGAAAGATTTCCTGAATACTATTCCCATACATATAAGTGAAGGAGTCTTTAAAAACCACCCCAAACCAGAGAAAAAAATAAGACATTTCTCCAGAGTAGAAGAAAAAGCCGTAATGAACACAGGACTTAATAAATGACCTACTGACTAGCAGAAACTAGAAGGCTACTGTAACCAAAGAGAGCTGTTTAAGGGCTAATTTAAAAGCTTATACTTATACCCAATCGCTTTTTATAAATTTGACTTGATAGCACATTCCCAAAAAGTACACTTTTGGCTGTTTCCCCCATTTTTTTAAATGAAAAAAGTGCCTTTTCTAATGAAATGACTAAAAAAGGGTGTTTTTCAAAACCTAGGCAGGAGCAAAAAACTAAGAGGGCAAGGAAGTCCCTTCCCCTCAATTACTGTCGTTAGAACTAGCACACAGGCTAAATCGCAGAGTGAAGTTTGAAGGTTCAATTCAAAACTTAATTGTTGGTATATTTTTAGTTGAAGTTTTTTGTTTTAGTTAATTTGTTTTCGCAGTAATCTTTTGCTTTTAAGATGAGTAGGAGCTTTGCGAAACGTACTAAATGGGTCTGGAGGGGAGTATATGTAAGGTGTTTTTATAAATCTCCACTTAAAGGCTATGGACCATAATTATTGCAATGGTACCGTTTTATGCTTCAAAACTCTTACACTTACCAAGTGGTACCAATATAATTTTTTTTTGCATTAAACTTTTGCTTTTAACACGAAAAGAAATAAGTTACCATTCAGGAATCCTTGTCAGATGGCAATTTGTATCGCTAGGAAGTTTTTCTCTAGACGCGTTTTTTACGTTTGATTACTATGGGCTGTGGTTCGCTCTTTACTAGGTTGCAGATACCGCTGCAACCATTACAAGAAAAAAAATCTTGTCCTCCAGTTTGAATAAATTTATTCTCGAATGCATAGTAGAACTTTTACCTGTCTTTGAGATAGTAAGTACATAGTAAAAAATTTTCGAAAATATTTATTCTTATCAGTGTGTCACGATGAAAAAAAAACCTTTTTTTGAATTCTCTGTAGGTCTTATTACAGAACTTGGTCAAACTGGCCTCTAAACTGTTCATACTACTGACTTGAGCACTTGGAAAAAAATATTCTTTCTGTATATTTCAAAAAAGCCATCGAGATAATCTCAGTTGGCCTTTCTAAAAAAGCCCCAAATACCCCATTAGTCAAATAATACCCCTCTTATTTGACAAAGATTACTGAGAATCTTCAGAAACCAAACCAAAGAAGTCCTTTCTAAACACAAAAGTACATGGAACTTAGTTCTGCTCACACAAAATACAAGTGGGTCTGGAATACGGTGGATTATTAAAAGAAAGAATACAACAAGAGGAATTTAAAATCAACGTGGGAATCTTACTGGAAAATAGGGAAGGCAGATGTGCTGCATTTAGCGGTTTAACAGGTGGTGGGCGTGGCAAACTTATGATATGAAACTGTTCGTGTATCAAGTTATTTAGAGGTTTATTTATTGCTGAAATCCAAATCAAATTGTGGACATGACTTCTTAAACGACCAAGGACGAAACAAAAACTCGCTTTTAACGATTGTATGGTAGAAGATTCATAAGAATATGCCTATAATTTTCACGCTGCCATGAAACTATTGCGTAAAATGACCCTCATAATCAAATTGTTGTTCAATATCGTTGTCAAAAGATTTTTTTTACTAATTGAAATAAAAACAGGTTGTAAAGCTAGGTATACCTTCGTAGCTATAAATCATGCATGTGCAAAGGAATTTATTTCAGGGTGGAGGGAGGGTAAGGGGTACATCTAAAAATGAGCAAATTGCAGCAACATTTAGGAAACTATAGGAAAATTCTAACTTCTGATTTTGGTTGGGAGGAACAATAGGCCTCCTCCATAGGCTAGAACTCAGTATTGATTATTAATCTATTAACAAACGCTTGTGGCAAATAACCAAATAACTGATGGTACTGCTAATCTTGCAGCTAAAGCATTTATCGCATCGATAGTGAAGAGCGACAAATTCAACTCTTGATCTTATTTTTTAGGGCACTTGGTATTAACCAAGTGACATAGCATTCGCAAATCCTGTCGGTCTGTCGGTCCCGGTTTTGCTACTTTAGGCACTTCCAGGTAAGCTAAGACGATGAAATTTGGCAGGCGTATCAGGGACGGGACCAGCTTAAATTAGAAATAGTCGTTTTCCCAATTTGACCATCGGGGGGGGGGGGGGAGTGGGGTTGGCCGGTTAATTCGGAAAAAATAGAAAAATTGAAGTATTTTTAACTTACGAACTGTTGATCAGATCTTAATGAAATTTGATGTTTGGAAGGATATCGTGTCTCAGAGATGTTATTTTAGATCCCGACCGGATCTGGTGACACTGGGGGGGGATATAGGAGAGGGAAACCTGATATCTTGGAAAACACTTAGAGTGGAGGGATCGGGATGAAAATTGATGGGAAAAATAAGCACAAGTCCCAGATACATGATTGACATAATCGGAACGGATCTGCTCTCTTTGGGGTAGTTGGGGGGGGGGGGGGGGGTAATTCTGAAAAACTAGAAACAATGAGGTGTTTTTAACTTACGAACGGGTGATCGGATCTCAATGAAATTTGATGTTTAGAAGGATATCGTGTCTTACAGCTCTTATGTTAAATCCCGACCGGATCTGGTGACATTGGGGGGGGGGATTTGGGAGGTGGAAACCTAAAACTTGGAAAACACAGAGTGGAGGGATCGGGATGAAACTTGATGAGAAAAATAAACACGAGTCCTAGATAGATGATTGACATAACCGAAACGGATCCGCTCTCTTTGGGGTAGTTGGGGTGGGTATTTCTGAAAAATTAGAAAAAATGAGGTATTTTTAACTTACGAATGGGTGATCGGATCTCAATTAAATTTGATATTTAGAAGGATATCGTGGCTCAGAGCTCTTATTTTAAACCCGACCGGATCTGGTGACATTGGGGGGGGGGGGAGTTGGGAGGGGGAAACCTAAAACTTGGAAAACACTGAGTGGAGGGATCGGGATGAAACTTGGTGGGAAAAAATCACGAGTCCTAGATACATGATTGACATAACCGGAACGGATCCGCTCTCTTTGGGGTAGTTGGGGGAGGGGTTAATTCCGAAAAACTAGAAAAAAATGAGGTATTCTTAACTTACGAACGGGTGATCGGATCTCAATGAAATTTGATATTTAGAAGGATATCGTGTCTCAAAGCTCTTATTTTAAATCCTGACCGGATCTGGTGAGATTGGGGGAAGTTTGGGGTGGGGAAACCTAAAATCATGGAAAACGCTTAGATTGGAGGGATCGGGATGAAACTTGGTGGGAAAAATAAACAGAAGTCTTACATACATGATTTACATAATTGGAACGGATCCGCTCTATTGGGGGGGGGGGGTTAATTCTGAAAAATAAGAAAAAATGACGTATTTTTAACTTACGAAGGAGTGATCCGGATCTTCATGAAACTTCATATTTAGAAGGACTTCGTAACTCAGATCTCTTATTTTAAATCTCAACCGGATCAAGTGTAATTGTAGGGGAGGGGGAAGTTGGGGGGACCGGAGAAAATACTTAAAGCGGTGAGATCAGGATGAAACTAAATGGGAAGAATAGAAACCTGTCTAAGATAAGTGACTGACATAACCGTATCGGATCTGCTCTCTTTGGTGGAATTGGGGGGGGGGGTAATTTTGAAAATTGAGGTATTTGTAACTTACGAAAGGGTGACCATATCTTAATGAAATTTGATATTTAGAAGGATCTTGTGTGTGACATTGGGGGGAGTTGGAGGGGGAAACCGGAATTCTTGGAAAACGTGAAAATTGGGGTATTTTTATCTTACGAATAGATGATCGAATCTTAATGAAATTTGATTTTTAGAAGGAATTCATGTCTCAGAGCTCTTATTTCAAATCCCGACCAGATCTTTTGACATTGGGGGGAGTTGGAGAGGGAAATCTTGGAAAAACACTTGGAGTGGAGGAATCGGGATGAAGCTTGGTGGATAGAATAAACAAATGTCCTTGATACGTGATTGACAGAATCGTACTGGATTCGCTCTCTTTGGGGGAGTTGGGGGGAGGGGTTCAGTGATTTGGCGAGTTTGGTGCTTCTGGACGTGCTAGGACGATAAAAATCGGTAGGCGTGTCAGGGAGCTGCACAATTTGACTTGATAAAGTCGTTTTCCCAGATTCGACCATCTGGGGGGCTAAAGGGAGGGGAAAAATTAGAAAAATTAGGTATTTATAACTTACGAGTGGGTGATCGGATCTTAATGAATTTTGATATTTAGACAGACATCGTGACTCAGAGCTCTTATTTTAAATCCTGACCGGCATTAAGCCTCTTATTTTCCTTTTTAAATCAATCTATTGATTCATAGAATTTTGTTAGAGCTCATACCATATGATCTCTTGGCTCTTAGCCCTTCTCGTTTCGTCACAAGTGCCATATGAGCTCTTAGCTCTTGTTTTTCCAACTCTTCACTAGAGCGTCATATTTATTTAATTCAGCCCTGTTTTTGTACTTTTAAAATCTTTCTTGTCACATCTTGAATTACCAACACCGAGTCTTGTCCAGTTTGTCTATTAAATTCCACATCAAGCAGGTCAAATCAATAATCTCATAAATCCCCACTTCATAGAATTGTTGATTCCCAGAAAATTGTCCAGTTTAGACGATCTCATAAAGAGAAGAAATTATTTACAATTTATTGAGAGAGAAAATTTTGTCTTACCTGATTATCATTTAAACTTTCTAATGCCTGCATAACACTCTGTTCGGGCTTCTGTGTCTAAAAAAAAGATAATTTTGATTAGTAAAGATAATAATAATAAAAGTTATTATTTAATACTAGTTTTTTTAATAATAGTTTTTTTAAATTTTAAATAATAGTTATTATTTGATAATAATTTTACTATTTAATAATTATTTAATAATAATATATATAATAAAAGTCAATTTTTATTAGTACATAACTTTTCCGAAGAATGGAAATCTAGGTCTATATCCCAAAATAAGACCGCGCTTAATCTAAAAAAAAATAGGCGATCAATAATCCATATTTAAGAAAGTAAGCGAATCCGAAGCAAATCATGCTTTCTAACCTGAATTTAACAGAAATTAGAAATAGAAATTAGAAATACTACCACCACTGATAGTGGGTCGCTGCCTAAAAGAAATCAAAGCCCATTTAATTCTAGTTTATTAAAAATTGATATGCAAAACCCTTGACAGAACTAAATTCCAAATCATAAGATATTCCGTGAATTTTTTTTTTTTACTTTAATATCCCCCTTCTGATTTATCCCAACTTTTGAACAAACGAACATCTGTAAATCAATGAACGAGATCAATACCTTTCAATTTATTCACGGAGCTCACCTTTTTTCGTTAAATGGAAGGTTCGTATAAGCTTATAAAAATGACTAAAACTTGGACCTTTAAAACTTGGGCGTTTCAATTCAATGAAAGAGTTTAAATAGAAAATGATTTTTACAAGATTAAGAAGACAGGCGATATCTTCGCCTTTCACAATCGAAAATAATGCATCTTCCTCTTCCACCATCGTTGCGGATAGGGAGGGAGTGAATAACTATGGATTTCCAATGTTAAGATAGGCCAGACAAGGAGACTAGAGAGAAAAGGGAAGTAGATTCCCTTAGTGGAAAAAGGAACAAGTCGATACCAGGATTTCCTATGGAAACAACGATCTCGTTTCCAACTAACAAAAAAGACCCTAAGCTCGAAGCGGCAGGGAAGCAAGGGGAAAGGGAACAAAGGGATGCCCTTCTCAGGGAAAAAGGTGAATTTAACTGAAATCCAAAGGCTAGGAAATAATTGTGGAGTATCGGATAAATATTACTGCTATCTCGATTGAAAATACAACAATCAATTTCCTCCCGGTTTTCCTGATGCCTCAATTGGTGAAGATAGATAAACCACACTAGATATCTTCTTTATGATTTGTCTGATTCAAAACTTAAGCGGTTTCACACTGTCATTCCACAACATAAGCTACTTAAAGTAAGAACGTAAAATGGTTGGTGATTTGTTGACTAAGAATAATTCAACAACCAGAAACAAGATTATTTTCATGGACCTTAAATAAACCAATGTCATAGCCCTTCTTGGCCAATACCAAATTTCCCTTTAAAATCTAGGAGCCTCATACTGTAACTTCCCGTTTTTTTGTTCTTTGATTTTGGACTGCTGTTTATAGTTGCAAAAAAAAACTGCCCGTTTCTTATATAGCAGCCTTATCTCCCTGGTTGTTTGAGGAATATAGAAGACTTAATATACTCCAAATTAGGAGAATCATCGTTTTCTCGGAACGGAAACTTATAGAGATAAACCTTTTCTCAAGAAAATGAGACAAATAATCTTTATACTTTTTAAAAATTTAAACTTTAAAACAATGGCATACATAAAATCTTAAAAATCAAAACAAGGAGTTTAACTAGATTACTAAGAAGAAACACATGAATGCGTTTGTTTCTGCGTGCATTTAACGTTTTGCCCAAGTGGTCGTCTGCTTTCGACCATCTGATGTACATGTCGGAGCGTCACGTGTACCGCCAGTTCCACTAGGCGCGACATACTTCCACCACGCTTGAAACGCACCACCTGGTGTCGGTGATTTCTGCAAGTTGGCGACCCCTCGATTTTGTCCTGGCTGGCAGTTAAAATACATTTTCTTTAAGTAATTAATGACGAGTCTGAGAAAAACATCGTAAAACTACGTTAGAAAAAATCCATGGCAAGTTCAAAAGCATCAGCCTAGATTAAAACAAGTGTCCTCACAAATATGCAAAATGGTATATTTAAATTACAGTTTCCAACATTATATAGGGATTATTTTTGGTTATCAGAAAATCGAAAAGATAAACTATAGGTAACTGCTAGGCTTAAAAATAAATAAAAATCATATTTTGAGTTATGTGTTATTCTTCACAATTTCAACCTTAATGAATGCAATAGGCCCGCATTGTTGCTAAGTAAAATAAAACTGAAATTTGAAAGAATAGTTCGGTAGAATTTAACCATAGGAGATACCATATCCGATTGATAGCCAAATAATAGCTGAAAATTTTCAAGGGTGCTATAGAGCTTGACCTTACTCGAAGCACTAACCGGAATTCCAGACAAAACCGAGATAGAGTTCGAAGACTATCTCTTGGATGTCTTGAGTCAGGACTTAAATGCGACCCAAGATTGAACCCAAGTGTCGTTCCTAACCACTAAATTACATAACTTTTTTTTCAATATGGATCTCTTTCAGAAGAGAAAACTATATACGTATGATGGCTAGGCAACAGTTGGAACCTCGTTGCTAATTCCCTATTCCCCATATCCTTTAAACGCAGATATAGTATTTTAAGTAAATCTCTAGCAAAATTATTAGATTGCAGATACGTAAGCCCTTAATTTTGTATAAATTTCTGTTATATGCTAAGGGACAAAGTTCTCAAGTATCATTTTAAAATGTATTTCATGATTTGTTTTTTCCACTTTAGAGCTCTGTTTCAAAAAAGGACCAATAAGGACAATATGTATGTCATGGTTAGGCCTCAGTTTCCATACAATGACATCATGCCAGCCCATGTAGTTGGTTCAATTTCATACAATTTTTTACACAGAAATCTTTGTTTTAACAAATAGGCCTTTACTACACACAAGGAGAATTTTTTTTTTCAGCTGGCAACGACAAGGGTCTAAACGTAAGGCAATGATGCCAGATTTAAGTCATGAGATTTTTCAATAGAGCACGAGGGATTTGGAGTCGATTCAAATAGCTTTTGATAATTTAGCTTGGCTCTGGATATCGTCTCAATTTGAAAATAACCAAATGTCTGTTCTGAGATGGACTTTAGAAAAGGAAAAACAAAAAAGCTTAGGACACCGAAATCGTCGTAAGTTAAGTTGAGCATTTCTGGAGTCAGCCCAAAGAGAACAATCTTATATCAAGGGAAATGGCTCCGATCCTCAGTAAGTATGAATATAATATGCATAGCGGATTGAAGTATCGATAGAGCCTAGTCAGCGTTGTCAATACCGGCAGTAGAATCCAGGATGAAGAAATTTTTCCAGATAATTCTCAAGAGATTATAGATTCTTTTTTTTTGCCATTAAGTGCATTACGATGATGTACGCATCTTTCGGTACCTGTGTCTTAAAAGCCACAACAATCAACGCGAACAATGAGACAATAACCGGTTTTCATGGTCTTTAAATCAGGAAATTAGCTTCGGCTCGGTGGGAAACTACATTGTAGCTATATTTTAATTAGATATTTAGTTGGCATTTTCGTTAGGTTACGTTAGGTAATGTACATTTAGGTTTCGGATTTGGCCTACCTCCTCATGGCGTCATTTATATAAATTTCAAGCTTCGTTACATGTCAATATCAGGCAAAAACATAACCCCGTCCTTGTTAAGTCCATCGATTTAGTCCTTTTTCCCTTTATTGCGAAAGACATGCCTAGAAGCCAAGCGACGACGGTCGATCTTTTAGCTAGAACACGGTATTGATATTTCCACGGGAGCCACTACTATAGATTTTCTCTTTATTTATCCTTTCCCCCAAAATGAAGCCCTGACTCGCTCCAAGCATCGACTTCCCCTAGGTCCTGGAAGAAGCGTTTCCAAGTATGATTTCCCTAGCAAAGGGAATTCATGATATTGAAGCTCTTTATATCCCTTGTCCCAGAAGTGTTAGGTGACCGGAGAGAAATAGGTTTCCCCTTGAAGATAAATAAAAGAATATCAATATTGAAAGAGACATAAAATGTCTACAATTGCCATTGAAAATATGAAACTAAGTTAAATTTTTCTTTTGAGGTGAATAAACTCTTATGAAAGATAGCAATTTTGAGGGTTCTTAGAATGTCAGAAAATGCAAACATTTTGTTTTACATTACTGCAAAAGAAATTTGGGATTTCTTGACAATCCTGCAGAATTACCCGAGCGGATATCTTTCCTTTTTGTTCCCACTCATCGACAAAATAAATGAGAAAGCTATTGATATTCGACGCAAAATACAACGAATATTTATATACACACACAAATATATATATATATATATATATATATATATATATATATATATATATATATATATATATATATATATATATATATATATATATATTATATATATATATATATAAATACTAGAGGTACTAGAGGACATTATTCACATCCTAAAGGTTATTTACTACTAAATTTTAATTTTTCTCTGTATGTTTTTTTGTGGTGCTTTAAGGAAAGATCATTTAATTTCCTATTGGACTTTGCGTGAGGTTGAGAGGGAGTAGGCTCCTCTAATATTAGGTAGTCTTTTACTCATTTCATGGTTTAACCACACGGGGGGGGGGGCTAAGCCGTTCCAAAACTGAAAATTGTCACCGGTCAGTAATCTACCCTGCTTATAAAAAAAACTTGCTTTTCATTTGATTTTGTGCTCGCTTTTTCTGATTCTGATACCATAATCCATCATTCGAACTTAGTATGCAACAAAAGTATGCTTTGAAGGTCTAAAACTCTTGCCAGGTTTTGGCGGAAGATTGGGCCTCTGTTCCTACCCACTTGCAGTGCAACCCTCGTTGATAGTTGGTGGTTAAATATATCTTAATACAAATTGTTTGGGTTGGAGAGGAGTAGTTTTCCCTGGATATTGTTCTTTAAGTGCACATATTATTGTATAGAATTTTACACCAATTTTTACCATCAAAAACAAAGCTTCGAAATTACAGCCTAGTAGGCTAGGCTAGCCCCATATTTTTGCATGGATTCCAGCTCTATGCTTACAGAAAGGAAGCGCCACCACTTGGCAGCATGTCGCTGGAACGGTGACACAACGAATAAAAGATTTCTGCCCAGTTGCACCTCCCCCTTTGAACGGATCTGGCAGCTGCTATCTAGTAAAGAACGAACCCTGGAAAATCCGTTGCATCAAACAGTTCGTGGTAACGAATTGTAGTAAGGAGCGACCCGGCTCAATAGAAACCAGAATTCTAAAAAATGGAATTGATTTTAAATATATAAGTTTCATCAAGTTTAGTCTTACGCATCAAAAGTTACGAGCCTGAGGAAATTTGCGTTATTTTAGAAAATAGGGGGGAAACACTCCCTAAAAGTCATAGAATCTTAACGAAAATTACACCATCAGATTCAGCGTATCAGAGAACCCTACTGTAGAATTCCTATTCAAGCTCCTATCTGCAAAAATGTGGAATTTTGTATTTTTTTGCCAGAAGGCAGATCACGGATGAGTGTTTTTTTTTTTTTTATTATTTTTTTTTTTTTTCCAGGGGTGATCGTATCGACCCAGTTGTCCTAGAATGTTGCGAGAGGGCTCATTCTAACGGAATGAAAAGTTCTAGTTCCCTTTTTAAGTGACCAAACAAATTGGAGGGCACCTAGGCCCCCTCCCACGCTAATTATTTTCCCAAAGTCAACGGATCAAAATTCTGAGATAGCCATTTTATTCAGCGTAGTCGAAAAACCTTATAACTATGTCTTTGGAGACGACTTACTCCTCCAAAGTTCCCTTGGGAGGGGCTACAAGTTACAAACTTTGACCAGTTCTTACATATAGTAATGGTTATTAGGAAGTGTACAGGCGTTTTCGGGAGGATATTTGGTTGGGGGAGGGGTTGAGAAGAAGGGGATATACTGGGGGAACTTTCCATCAAGGAATTTGTCATGGGGGAAGAAAATTTCCATGAAGGGAGCGCAGGATTTACTAGCATTATTAAAAAAAAAAAAACATTGAAAAAACAAATATGAAAAAGTTTTTTTCAGCTGGAAGTAAGGAGCAGCATTAAAACTTAAAATGAACAGAAATTATTACCCATATGAGGGGCTCACTTCCTCCTAATACCTTGCTCTTTACGCTAAAGTATTTTTAGTAATGTCAACTATTTATTCTACGGCTTTTGTGATTCAGGGGTCATTCTTAATGAATTGGGACAAAATTTAAGATTTGGTGTAAAGAGAGAGGTACTGACGAGGGGGCAAACCCTCTCATATGTGTAATAAAAACATGAGAATAAAAAATTCTTTACATAAGCTAATTTATAAGTTACGTATATCTTTTACTAATAAAAAGATTCGTAAAAAATTAAAAGTTCTAGTTGCCTTTTTAATTAACCAAAAAATTGGAGGGCAACTAGGCTTCCTCTCCGCTCTTTTTTTCTCAAAATCATTCGATCAAAATTATGAGAAAGCCATTTAGCAAAAAAAAAAAAAAAAAAAAAAAAATGCAAATTCCTCTGCGGAGAGCCAAAATCAAAACATGTATTGATTCAAAAACGTTCAGAAATTAAATAAAAAAAACAAGTTTTTTCAACCGAAAGTAAGGAGCGACATTAAAACTTAAAACGAACAGAAATTACTTCGTATATGAAAGGGGCTGCTTCCTCATCAACGCCCCGCTCTTTACGCTAAAGTTTTTTACTGTTTTAAAAAGAAGAGTTGAGAGGAAGAGTCAAACTTTAGCGTAAAGAGCGGGGCGTTGATGAGGAAGCAGCCCCTTTCATATACGAAGTAATTTCTGTTCGTTTTAAGTTTTAATGTCGCTCCTTACTTTCAGTTGAAAAAACTTGTTTTTTTTTTTATTTAATTTGACCTCAAAGATTAATAGCTTTCTCATTTAGTTTGTCGATGAGTAGGAACAAAAAGGAAAAATATCCGCTTGGGTAATGAAAGTTTTTGGATGGACTATCTTAGAATTATCGTGTTAAATAATGTAACAGGAAAACACGAAATTTCAATGTTTAAAAGATGGCATTGAAAGTCGAACAACTTACAGACACAAGTTTCCTGTGTACAGTGTTAGGCCATTGCAATTCCAATAGAGTACGTTTTGTTACGATCTGACACCATTTTCTAGGGATTTCAGACTATTTTACGAAATTCCAGAAATTTGCTTTCACAACAAACTTTTACTATTAAGACTAATCGAAATAATAGTTACCAATCATGAATAAACTACAAATGGCAGTTTTTTCTCACTAGCCAGTTTTTTTCTAACCCGTGTTTTTTTTAATTTTTGGCAACTATGGGCCAGGGTTCGTTCTTTACTAGATAGTAGCTACCAGAGCCGTTCACAGGGAGGAAAGGCAACTGGGGCAGCAGCCCCAGGTACCGTGGCTGGGGACGGCAGGGGGGTTGCCCACTTTGATCTATTTTTTACTTTATTCGTTTTTTTTGCTTATATTTGAGTCGAGAGGGTGCGGTGAAATTAAGTTTTTCTCGGGCACTACCCTAGAACCCTAGAAACGACTCCGGCAGCTACGACTTTCACCAGAATTTCTACGGTCTAGGTAACATAAGGGATTTAAGCTTAAAAATTATAGTGTATTTGGCAATGCATTTTTCGATAGCCTTTACTTTTAAGATGGATATAGAAGGTATGTTAGCTACGTTGCTAGATTTACAGGTTACCCCTGATATATATATTTTTTTCAAACCAAGTAAGAAAAAAACTGGGCATATTTTGGAATAACAGTACATATTGCGAAACCAATGTCAAGTAAAAGATTGTCCAAACAAATCCCGAGCTTAAGCTTCATTTAGTCAATACTAGCCAAGCAGTTGCTTTTCATGTGTATAAATGAATGTAGGCAATTGTTTAGTTATATTTTTTAATGTACGAAACTAACTAAAGAATTATTGAGCGGAATAAGTACCCATAAGCTACGCTATAACGGCCAATTGAAAAAAAACTACTAAATAAGCAATTGACAATTTAAACAAAAACAGAGCAGAACACTGTAATTGGCCAACTCGAGGCTAACTCTGGGATGTCCAATTTAAAGGTAATGCCCCAGGGCCCTAAAAAAGGGCTCAATTTGTTGCTGTTTTTTAAGATTAATTTGTGTACTAACAAAAGGAATTATTGGTAATACCCCTTTACATCTCCCCCAAATAAAGTACTCAAAAGCAAATTGTGAAGATGGGTTGTAACATGACGGTATATTTGCCCCTCCATAAGAAAAATCACTAAATTTGCCCATGCAGCAGCCTAACTGTATTAAAATAATAATAAAAATAATAATAATATTCGTTGGATGATGTATATATTTTAGTATTAATCCTTAATTTTGGGGAAAATCCGATGGAAGACTAAGTTAGTTCAACAACTCTCAAAATTAATTCGTGCCATTACATTCTAATAAATCTATTTTTTCATAGGTTACAATGAAACCTTATGAAACCAATGGTCTCGAGTAAGCAGCCCATTGTCTTTGTTTTTTTTTTTTACATTATAAACTGAAGCTGGCCTATACACGGTCTAGACAATTCAGTCGCTTGATTGAAGTAGCCTATGCATCCGAGCATTTCCTCTGAAATTAGAGCCCGCCAGAACCAAATTCTTCACGGCAAGGCTCTCGCATCGTAAACCAATTGGTGTAATGACCTCGGCCCAAGGCTATTTGAGATATACATTCAAGAAAAAGATGCAAAGGCCAGGAAACTCTGATGTCAATAACTATTTGAAAGAAAGATTGTATAGAAGAGAACGTGACCATTTAAGTCTAAAAATACATCCTACTAAGTCTAATGCATTTGCATAATTTGGCGAAATCAGGAGGGATATACCTCTGAAGTTTACAGAAGGCAGGGATACCAAGTGGGGAGAGGGACAGTTCCTCCTAGATTTTGAAAAGAAGTTCATTTTTAAAAATAACAAAAATACCACCCGGGTTTTCAACAGTCTTTTTCGTCTGGGGCTACACGGAAAGCAGGTCGTCCTCGTCTGGATTGGGAGGAGGTCATAAATAAAGATTTAAAGGAAATGGAACTTCACGGGAGGGTGTAAAAAGGGAGGCCTTGAATAGATTAGGTTGGAGGAGGAGCGTGCGTAGATGTGTTGGCCTCAGGCGGCTTTATGCTGCAATGAGTTATTATATACAATATTTATTTTGGAGCATAACTGTCATATTTCGCATTTCAATAGCTATTTTAGTTAAGAAATATGAGAATCGCACCCAAAATATAAAATGTCCGATTCGTTGTTGAATCTTTAAAAATGACTACATTTTTAAGGCCCTCTCCCCTCAGGCCCCAGAGAATTTAATATCCTTTAAAATCCGGTCGATCGGCCTTCGCTCCTCCAGTTTAAAAATAAAGAACATATTCCTAACCTCAGATTGTTAAAAGGTAGAAGCAAAAAAAGTTTACTATGGTATCATGAGCTATACACTATTAGTACATATTCAATATCGCACGTTCTTACTATGTACTATTTAATATCATATTTTGTAACCCGAAATTGTTTATGGTTTTAGATCACACATTTGTGCTGATTTTACATTTTTGATGAATCTGGTCAAATGCGCTGCCCGTGGAGAGAAGTCCAAAAGTTCAATAAACGTTACTTTTTAACTTGCCAGATCTTCCAGAGAAATATACACAAATCCGACATTGGATAACATTTTAGTCAGATAAAATCTGAAATGTCTATAAGGAGAGTTTGAAGCAGGTAAAACACGAAGTCTTCAGGTTTGGCTCAAAGACTGTGACACTTGGACTGTAGGCCTAGATAAAGTGATTCAAAGGATTTCAGCTGGATTTTAAGTCAACTTTGAATTGTCAATAAAATTTGGAACATATTTTCAAGAATATTTCCAACCTTACAAGCAGACGGTTTTGGTAAGAAGCTTGGAAGCGCCTAATAAAACTTTGGGCCATACAACCGTTTCTTTACTCACCTAGAAACAAATATGAAGTTTATTAAAAATCAAGGTCATAGAGGGGGAGGGGAAAAGGGCACTTGAAAAGGAATTTTCACTTCTTGGATCTCCAGATAGATTGTCGATTCTTTCCTAAGTCTAATTCACCTATCAACAACAACAACAAAAATTCCATGGAACAAATTAGCAAGAGCAATCAGTCAGTACCTTCAACCCTTCAATGAACCGCGATGAAAACAAAGCCTCAACAATTTCTGCTACAAAAACAAGGTTTCAACATAATTCCCCTCCCTCGTGCAAATCCGTTAGTTGAGCAGCAAAGCTATCACCCTTCGAGGAATCTAGGTGCCTGTTTTCAATCTAACATTGAAAATATTTGTACATCCAGTTCATCGTCAATATTTTGAACTTTCAGTCTGTTTTGCTATTATCCGCGTCTCCCCTGCATACACCAGCGGAAACAAGGCAACATTGAACTGGCCTAACCTTGAACCCCAAGTTGAAAATGAATATACTTTGAAACATGATTCTTTGAGAAGTCAAAAATTTTATAAATTGGATATTCAAGTGTATTTATGGCCCATCGCGTCAATTTCAAAAATGAGATTAGCCATCTTCTGGGGGAAGAGGATTAACATCCTTCAAAGTTAATATTTATTCTTAATAAGCATTAAAATACCTGAAGAAAAAAAATGTATTCCTTATTAAAGAAACATAAAATGTCTAAAAATAAAAATTTCAAAGTATTAAAGCAGAGGGATTACATTTTAATTGACTAAGAAAGTGCCTTTTTCTTAAGGTTTTGGACATTACTAATATCGAATTAAATCAAGTGCTAGTCTGATGTCAAAATGGCACAGAAAGAACATATTTCTCCTTCTGTAGGAAGCGATTCCAACAAGCTACTTTACCCCTTTTTAAAGTTAGTTTTAGACTAGTTTCTTAGTTTTAATTAGTTAAATCAACTTGATGGGAACATAAGCAATCCAACAGTTCGTGGTAACGAACTTTAGTAAGGAGCGACCCAGCTCAATAGTAAACGAAACTCTAAAAAACGGAATTTCGATGCTAAAAGATATATCAAAAGAATCGTATTTTTATGCTAATTTTAAATATATAAGTTTCATCAAATTTAGTCTGTCATCAAAAGTTACGAGCCTGAGAAAATTTGCCTTATTTCGGAAAATAGGGGGAAACACCCCTTAAAAGTCATGGGATCTTATCGAAAATCACACCATCGCATTCAGCGTATCAGAGAACCCTTTAGGAAAAATTTCAAGGTCCAATCTACAAAAATGTGGGATTTCCTACTTTTTGCCAGAAGACAAATCACGGGTACGTGGTTACAGGGAAATGTGCGGACGTTTTCAGGGAGAATTTTTTGGCTTGGGAGGGAGAGTTGAGGTGGGGGGGGGGGGGTACGTGGGAGGATCTTTCCATGGAAAAACATCTCATGGGGGAAGAGACTTTCAATGACGGGGGCGCATGATTTTTTAGCATTATTTAAAAAAACAATGAAAAAATAAATATGAAAAGTTTTTTCTACTGAAAGTGAGGAGCAGCATTAAAACTTAAAACGAGCAGAAATTATTGCGCATATGAGGGGCTTATCTCCTCGTAATACCTCGCTCTTTACGCTAAAGTATTTTTAGTAACTTCAACTATTTATTCTACGGCCTTTGTGATTCAAGGGTCATTCTTAAGGAATTGGGACAGAATTTATGCTTTAGTGTAAAGAGCAAGGTATCGACGAGGGGTGAACTCCCTCATATAAGCAATAAAAACATACGAATATAGAAGTTCGTTACGTAAGTTAATTCGTAAATTACGTATATTTTTTACGAATGAAAATTTTCGTAAAAAAATTAGAAGTTCTAGTTGCCTTTTTAAGTTATCAAAAAATTGGAGGGCGACTAGGCTTCCTCCCTCTCTCCTTTTTTCTCAAAATCTTCTGATTAAAACTATGAGAAAGCCATTTACCCCCCCCCCCAAAAAAAAAAAAAATTCGTTTTAATTACTTACGTGCGAAGAGCCAAGATCTAAATATGCATTAATTAAAAAACGTTCAGAAATTAAACAAAAAAACAAGTTTTTTTAAATGAAAGTAAGGAGCAATATTAAAACTTAAAACGAACAGAAATTACTTCGTATATGAAAGGGGCTGCTTCCTCCTCAATACCTCGCTCTTTACACTAAAGTTTGACTCTTCCTCTTAACTCTGCTTTTTAAAACAGTAAAAAACTTATAGCGTAAAGAGCGAGGCATTGAGGAGGAAGCAGCCCCTTTCATATACGAAGTAATTTCTGTTCGTTTTAAGTTTTAATGTCGCTCGTTACTTTTATTTTAAAAAAAACTTTTTTTTTTATTTAATTCCTAACTAAAACAGCATACACTCTCAAATTGCAGGAATCTATTATCTCTCACTCAGGATCGTGAGTGAACATTTTAGGATCAGTTACCAAGGACATAAGTTTGAATATGCGACTTGAAGATTGAGTAACATTTACATCCGCAGAAAAAAAACAACTTATAATTTAATTTTTTTTACACTTTCTTACCGGTAAGGCCCCAAAATAAGTTTTTAACACAGAAATTTGTATCTAAATCCCAATTATCTTCGGATTTAGTTGATCTAACAGTTGTTAAAGTGTATGACGTTAATTTACTAGGTACTTACATATTTTAGCGACCACACTTACACAGCGTCACTTGGAGTACAGTCATAAAACTTATGTATTTTACTTGTCCACATTACTTTGTCCAGGTAACTTTGTTCACATTTATGCTATATAATAGTGGAACAGATATCGTCAAAGATGAACTCATTGTCTACTTAGGGTCCAGGTCCATTCGGAATGGGATTTTACTAATAACGAGATTTAGCTTTCCATTATCACTACACATTGCAAAATAAATTAGTTTTATGGCTGTATTCAAGTGACGCTGTCCAAGTGTGGTCGCTATAATACGTAAGTACCGTTTACTACATTGAATATTAGATAAATTAAATTGCTAAACTTTCAGCAACGTATTCTTTAAAAATTAATCCGCAATTGTCCTCAAAGTAGGACACAGGCCCAAATGAGTAGGCACACAGGCTTTGTACATGCCCACTGTACAACCCAGATGCTTTATTGTTATGCCCCAAACGAAGAGACATACAAAATTCATGTTACATATGAGTAAAAGCTTTATTTTTTTTTCATGACAATGGATTTTTGTTCGAGAATTTACCGAGAAAATATCAAGATTTCACCATGCAACTGAATAAAGGGCCTTACAGCCAATTAAATTGCATTACGTATTTTCTGAGCTTGAGGATATGTGTTCTGTCTCAATCATCGCCAGCACCTCCCCGCCTATCTCAATGTGAGCAAACATGTCTACAAAAGCAGATGATCCAATCAAAGAATCTTTCCTTCTTTAAATCTCTTCTTTAAACTCTTAGGTTTGGGCAAGATTATATCTCGGTAATCTGGATTTACATAAAGAATTCGCGCATGTCTCATCCTCATATCTCATGAGAATATGTTATGAGAAGTCCAATGAACAGGTAAATGCCTGTTATCCCTGTAATAATGATTAAAGAGAGTAGATAAAACAGCTTAATTCCTCAAGCCAAATCCATATATTGTCTATGGCTGATCGCCCAGCTAGACCCCATGGAGAAAAAAGGTATAGCACACATTTCTGAGCAGCTGGGCTTTCAAACAAGTTTTATTCCTGTCTTTCAGACCCTGTGCTCAATTAAACCCTCTGACACTCCTGATCACGTCAGGTTTGGTGCATATGAATATGCACTAAAACATGACTGTAGGAAAAGGGCAAATGGAACGGCTCTAATTAGTCCTGCCAACTAACAGTTAATATTTAGGCCTAATATCATGACATCATTGTCTCCTCTGCATTTTCAATGGTAAAAGTAATCGGTCGAATAAGCGGGTAACATCGACCTACTTTCACAATCCGCCAGATAGCACATACACAAATTTGCATCCGTGTAAGAAAGAGAAAATAGTTCACGGAAAAGTTGACTTACAAGAAGAAATCTTTGACAAACTGCCTATGCATGTTGGCAATGATTCTGCAAAGTTAAAAGAGGCTACATCATAATAAAATTGCAAATGGCTTCCAATTTGAAAATCGTGGAACCCATCCGAGTAATATTTCTATCCAATTATTGTTTAATTTCTCAGATGAATTTATATCTTCATTGTTCTTTTAGCAATAAGATATTTTTAGCAATGGTATTTAACATGACGTATTTTAGCAATAACAAAGCTGCCATAACAATAAACCGTCAATAAAAACCATGAGATAAACATTTGAAGTTGACAATATATATGGAGATGAATCTAGTATTGGTAAAATTCTAGTTAATTAACTTCTTGCTATCTCGGAAAGCGTTTAGGTTAGAAAAATGAAACTTTAAGGATGTGTCTACAGGCTAAAGTATGTCCCGGGGAGGTATTTTAAAGAACCCACCTCCACTCCTTCTCCCTCTAGAAGGCCCTGAAATTTGCCTACATGACAGGTCTATTGAAACTTTGACAAAACAACATTTCACCTTAATTTTCAGTTACTAGTTGCTTTTTCTCTACCTTTAGTTCTGAAAATGCAATTCCTGTTATTTGAGTAGAATTTTGAGCCATATCAATGGTTTTTTTTTTCAAAATTTAGGAAATGTATTTGCATATCTTTAAAACCTTATAAAATGGAATTGAGCAAAGTTATGAAGCTGAAAACAATTTTGTTGTACCTCAATTAAGCAGAAGATCTATTTTGCAAGGTTTCACTTTTAAAAACATATATTTTTAAAGGTCAGGGCCCTCTAGAGGGAGAAGGAGTGGAGTTAGTTGCTTCAAAATACCTTCCCGTGACATAGTCTGTAGATTCATCCCTGAAAAATTTCATTTTCTAAACCCCTTCTGAGATAGCAAGAATTCAATTAACTAGAATTTTACCCTAATACCTACCATGGATGAATTCAAGTTCTAAATCGACACGGTGACTGCATTTTTTTAATCCAAATATAATTCTGCAATATGAATTATACGGCGGAAACTAAAATCAGC
Source organism: Artemia franciscana (assembly GCF_032884065.1). Taxonomy (NCBI): domain Eukaryota; kingdom Metazoa; phylum Arthropoda; class Branchiopoda; order Anostraca; family Artemiidae; genus Artemia; species Artemia franciscana. The sequence goes on along the minus strand of NC_088875.1, from coordinate 17,744,109 downwards.
ATCCGGATACCTGAACAATACCAACTTTTCTAAATTTTGGCTTCATTTCCGAATGCCTGTTCAGCAAGGTGATAGCAGCAGTCACCGTGGGATTACCAACAGGTGCAAACCTGGCGATATTTGATCACCGCTCTCGGCATCCTGGCTCCATTGTCTGGTAGAGAGAGATAGCAACTGACGTCGTGCGTTCATTTCGTTGGCTAACAAATTCTACATGCTAAGAATGGTATACAAATGCTGAACACTTACCAAAAACTAAGAAATCTTTCAGGGCAGGTCATGACCATAGAAGGTTTGAACTCTGAACAAAAAATATACTACTATAAATATTTACTTTTTTACATCTGATAACAGTCTAATGAACCTCTATTAAAAATTCAGATGCGATTGCAAAGAAATTGATTAAATCCAATGCATCTAAGTCAGTAGTTGATTCTTTCATATATGCGGGGGCAATCCGGCCCCCTATTCCCCCTCCAAATCCAAGAGACTGAAAAAGGTGAAGCAGCATTAGAGATATATAACGCAGTTATTGATGCAGACATGTACCCAGTGGAAGTTTTTCATTTTTGGTAGGTTTTATTTTTATTTTTCAATGAATAAAGATGATATTCTATAAAAAAAAGCCTCACTATAGGCAGGCTGATGACGATTATTTCATTCAGTGGAGAGAAAAACTAACCTAATTCTTTATCCAAGAAAACTTATCATTAAATTTTGTAAATATGATATTAGCGATTCAAATTTGCAAATAGTCCAAGATTACCCACTAATCAACACGGAAATGAATTTGATTTTGTTTAAATCTCATGACAAAGGTTTTAGCAAACTTTATTCTTAAGACAAAAAAATCGAAGGATTGTCATATCCACGTGCATACAATACCGACATGGGGAATTACATCGAGTCTTATTTATGGATGTAGAGCCCTTTACACTTCACAGTAAAAATTATTTGGGCCAATTCAGTAATATTAGAAGAAGAATGTCGCCTCAGGGCTAAGGCACAGCTGCCCTTAAAAAAATAGTGAAACAACAGGTAGGATTATATCTCTTCAATTTAGATCACATTATTAGTATAGTTTACCATTCTCGTGCACCTGATGTATTAGACTTAAATTCTTTTCTAAGAGCAAACAAGGAGCATCTGTGACGAAGAGTTATAGAAAATTTGTCTTCAACCATTTATATTTTTGGACTCTTTCGACCTTTCTGCACATGTCAATCACAAAACAATATCACAATTTTGCTTCCAAGTCAATAGTATCCTCTATTTTATCAAGGACTTTTAAATCAAACAAGAAAAAAGCTTTAAATAAAATCCGGCCTTGTTTTCCTGGCGCGGTGTAATACAACGACCGAAAATACCTAACCGTCATCTCAAGGCAAGTTAAGGCGAGGACATCCTGTAAATCTAACAAAGAGAAGGAATTATTCCGATGCATACTCAGAACAGTAAAAAAATTGCACATGCGACAAGTTCAGTGAACTCGTTCCCAAAATTCGAATACAAATCTCCAGTGTATACAGGGGTATACATAAATCAAGGTAGGACTGGGATCTATTTGAACCCGGAAATAGATAACCTATTTTGACAGATCAACTTCAAAAAAACAACAGACTTTCTTAAATTGTCATTATAAAGTTAAATGGAAGAAATAACCGCCTTAGATTACATCTAGGATTATTGGAGGAACGGCTTTATAGAATCTGTGAGCAATGACCGAGGTAAATCTTAAGCTGCTTAAATAGAACTTCGTATATGGAAATTTACTTTCTAGCTAACTATCATTTATGACATTTTTTTTAGACCATTGGAAAGTCGGTGAACATAGCTCCCACCAATGAAAATTATAAATAATTTTAATTTTTATGGAAGGCCAAATTTTTGTCTTTTCGAGGTTATAGTCGCAATATAAGCCTCTTAAAACAGAATACACTATCTAAGAATACATATTCCACAAATGGCTTCCAATTTGCACAATAGTTTGTAATCAAGGGTTTCTGAATTTGTAGGCCTATATGACAGAGATGACTAATATATTCACCATTCTATTCATAAGATTAATGATGCAATAAATCAAGTCTAAAATCAAAACAAGGGCAGTACATAGGCTATTTTCACAATTGGTGGTTTGATTTTTATGGAAATAAGGATTTAAGCGTGTCTTTTTATTTAAATAACAATAAACGGGAGACTGCGTTGCTCTTTACAAAGTCTACGCTGACACAAACTATAATATATGCAAACAAAATAAAAAAGCTTTAACAACTCATCCAGTTTATTCCCGAGGAAATTTATTGCAACTCAATTACAACGATATTTTTAAATAATAGTTCCTAAGACACGGTGACTTTTGCCAATTAAACCATATAATTTGACTTTTTTAACAATAGCTTAGTTTTTCCAAACATCTGCAAATATTCCAAGAAAAAAAAGACATACCATTAGACCTGTTTCGACGGAGGGTAGTAGGGTAATTCGACATCCCTCTGTTATCCCGTTTTCTTTCAGTAGGCCATCTTTTAGTTGCCTGTAAAAGGAAGACATATCATTTGTCATTATGACAATTTTCCTCTTATACGCTCCATAGAAATTCAAAAAGAAAAAACGTTTTAGGGGAAAATGCACAGCATTCAACAAAAAAACTGAATTCTTTAAGTTTTTGTGTGTACTGGTTCACAGGGGTTTCCATTATAGCTTAGATTAGGATATAGGGATAGACGAAAATAGCTGTAATTTCCCCAAAATTTTTGAAGTAAGCTGAATTGAAAACTGAAGAAATTGATATTAATCTAAATGGAAAATTTTGGACGGGTCCAATTTCAAGTTGTTCCCCACTTTCAAAAATTGTCTGTAACAGGCAACGCACGCTACACGTGGCACGAACTACGTGAAGGGGCATAGCGTGGTGGAAGTGTTCCATGAGTGACGGAAAAAATGGTTAACGAATGAAACAAAATGTTTATCACGCTCATATTGCGGCTGCCTAAGCGACCCGTTTGTCATACAACCGTGTTATCGAGGATAAGTTCATTTGTATCAAAATAAGGAATCTCGCGACCTTTGAAATCGTATTCTCCAGTGCGATTTAGACCAAGCCAAACTTGAAAGAAGTGAAAATCAAAGCTTTTGATTCTGATTCATTTCAAGTCATGAAGAGGCAAGTGACAAAATTGGCAATTTGTGAAAGCATAAATAAGACAAGAAAAAGGATGTAGTGTCCACATCGATAAAACTGAGACTTCAGCAAGCGAAAATCCCCAAGTTCTATACAAGAAGGTTCCATTTAGCTTCACTTCTCCCACTAGTCTTAATTAGAAGAGAATTCTAAAATTCCCGCTACGGTGGGGTCAAATAAACTAAAATAAGATATCAAAATGGTATTTTTCGAAATCTAGGGGAGTAAAAATATAAAAGAGGGGACTCAATCAAACTAAAATGGAAGCACTATAACTTGTCGTTGAATTACGCCAGTCACCAAATGCAGAGACAAAGGCGAAAAACTTTTTACGACACCCTAACGTCTACCCTGTTGTTCAAAGCTTTGCTTTGACCACTTTCTATCTATACACCTACAAAATACTGTTTCTTTTTATACTACCAAATTATCAAAGCCTAAGGCGCTCAGTCCGTAATATATTAATAGAACCACACTTGGGCCAAACTGGAATACTGAATATTTTATATTCAATATTAAGTACCATCTGAGCCTTAGTTGGGGTGGTGTGTCCATATTGTAATCATAATAGAAGTCAAGACGGTACTTGTATAATAAACGGCCTTACCGCTCAAGTTGTTCGTTCATTGACGCATCATAGAAACCGATTATTTCGTTAGTTTCTTTCTGCTTGGCCTGAGATAAGACAAAGAGAAGTGACAGAATAGATGGCAAATATTTAATATGGGCTATATATGCACATTAGGGGGTGGGATGGGGGTAAAGTATTTGGACAGTTTGAAGTTACAAAACAACTCTTACTACATAATATTCAGATTAATTGTACCTAACACACTAGGAATGCAGACCCGCTATACTTTACCCCCATCCCCCTTATGTGCAAACATATAGCCCAAATATTATACTTTTGTCTTACTTTGGTAAATTTCAGTAGGAATAAGTGTCAGAGAAACGTGTTAAAAGAACATTTGGTAGGGCGTATATCATACAAGTACCGTCAAGACATGTTAAATTAATGCAATGGATGAATTAGTGATAGTCTAAGTAATTATCCCGAACGTTACTATTATTTAAAAACCAGGAAATTGCAACGGTAAAATTTGAGTATTTTTCAAAATAGGCTAACGGACTGAATGGGGCTGTCGACATTTGTTGACGAAACTACTGATCTATTTACAACAATGAATCAGAACTGCAGTCGTTCAATGAGATACTAATCAATTCAACTGTACCGTACTGGTACAATCATTGAACGGCCGGCAAGCATGAGTTTATTGACCTAGCAAAATGCAGCCTATTATTAGGGAAAATAAATGTTGTTGCAATCAAACAGTCCGTGGTAACGAACTGTAGTAAGGAGCGACCCGGCTCAATAGTAACCAAAACTCTAAAAAATGGAATTTTGATACCAATAGCTACATCAAAAGAATCGCATTTAAATGCTGGTTTTAAATATATAAGTTTCATCAAGTTTAGTCTTACCCATCAAAAGTTACGAGCCTGAGAAAATTTGCGTTATTTTAGAAAATAGGGGGAAACGTCCCCTAAAAGTCATAGAATCTTAACGAAAATCACACCATCAGATTCAGCGTATCAGAGAACCCTACTGTAGAAGTTTCGAGCTCCTATCTACAAAAATGTGGAATTTTGCATTTTTTGCCAGAAGGCAGATCACGGATGCGTGTTTATTTGTTTTTTGTTTTTTCCCCAGGGGTGATCGTATCGACCCAGTTGTCCTAGAATGTTGCAAGAGGGCTCATTCTAACGGAAATGAAAAGTTCTAGTGTCCTTTTTAAGTGACCAAAAAAATTGGAGGGCACCTAGGCCCCCTCCCACGCTAATTATTTTCCCAAAGTCAACGGATCAAAATTCTGAGATAGCCATTTTATTCAGCACAGTCGAAAAACCTTATAACTATGTCTTTGGGGACGACTTACTCCCCCACAGTCCCCGTGGGAGGGGCAACAAGTTACAAACTTTGACCTGTGCTTACATATAGTAATGGTTATTGGGAAGTATACAGGCGTTTTCAGGAGGATTTTCTTGGTTTGGGGGAGGGGTTGAGAAGAGGGGGATATGCTGAGGGAACTTTCCTTCGAGAATTTGTAATGGGAGAAGAAAATTTCCATGAAGGGAGAGCACGATTTACTGGCATTATTTAAAAAAAAAAACAATTAAAAAATAAAAGGGAAAAAGCTTTTTTCAGCTGGAAGTAAGGAACAGCAATAAAACTTAAAACAAACAGAAATTATTACCCATATGGGGGGCTCATCTCCTTCTAATACCTCGCTCTTTACGCTAAAGTATTTTCAGTAATTTCAACTACTTATTCTACGGCTTTTGTGATTCAGGGGGTCATTCTTAATGAATTGGGATAAAATTTAAGCTTCAGTGTAAAGAACGAGGTACTGACGATGGGGCGAATCCCCTCATATATGTAATAAAAACATGAGAATACAATAGTTCTTTACGTAAGCTAATTAATAAATTACGTAAATCTTTTACCAATAAAAAGATTGGTAAAAAATTAAAAGTTCTAGTTGCCTTTTTAATTAACCAAAAAATCGGGGGGCAACTAGGCTTCGTCCCCCGCTCTTTTTTTCTCAAAAACATTCGATCAAAATTATGAGAAAGCCATTAAGCCAAAAAAAAAATATGCAAATTTCGTTTTGATTATTCCTCTGCGGAGAGCCAAAATCAAAACATGCATTGATTCAAAAACGTTCAGAAATTAAATAAAAAAAACAAGTTTTTTTAACTGAAAGTAAGGAGCGACATTAAAACTTAAAACGCACAGAAATTACTTCGTATATGAAAGAGGCTGCTTCCTCATCAACGCCCCGCTCTTTACGCTAAAGTTTTTTACTGTTTTAAAAAGAAGAATTGAGAGAAAGAGTCAAACTTTAGCGTAAAGAGCGGGGCGTTGATGAGGAAGCAGCCTCTTTCATATACGAAGTAATTTCTGTGCGTTTTAAGTTTTAATGTCGCTCCTTACTTTCAGTTAAAAAAACTTGTTTTTTTTTTATTTAATTAGAAAAAGAACCCGAGAGCTTTTTTCACAATAAAAGCCTTTTATCATTTTTTTTTTTTTGAAAGATCATGCCAAAAAATTTAAAGAAACCTGAATGAAAATTTAAGGTAATTTCCAACGACTCCTACAAGCAAGGTCGTATCCAGGGTGTGGGGGTGGTTAGGGATTTGAACACCCCTCCCCCACCCGAAATATTTGTCAAACTCGTAAAAACGTAGGCTATCAAGAATGAATAAAGGTATACAAATTTACAATTTTATAAAATACAAATACAAATATAGAAAGTTGTTCAAAATTTTTTATGCGTTTTTTACTTTACCCCCCCCCCCCCCAAAAAAAAAAATATCCATGTAACATCCCCCGAAAAAAATCCTCGACAGGGCCCTGCCTATAAATATACCTCAAAATATCTAATATATCTCTTATATCTGTTTTTAGTCTCAATTCACTATAAACTCCTAAAGTAGACGAGTTCAAAATAAAAATATTTGTAAAAATGAGTATGCCAGTCGTAAGCTTCCAAAATGAGACTATTTTAATTACAAAAAGATCCCATTTCAGCCGTCGAAAACCTGGACCAGGCTCATATATTTTTTTTTATTGATTTTGGATTTTGAGTTAGATTCATCTTATATTATTATCGCTCTAGCTGTTTTGATCAAGAAAGGGTACTTCCGTGTTATGAAAACCACGCAAAAGAAATGAAGTTAGGTTAATGTTAATGAAATATAGCAAAATATGATGAAAATATAATACTTCAGTATCAAAATTACGAAAAATAAGTTTTAGGAAACAGGCCGCCCAGAACGCATTATATTAAATGCCTAACCTAACCAACTCTAAATATTATATATTTAATTAAAATATATCTGCATAGTAGTTTTACTCACGAAGACCAAGCTCATTATCTCCAAATGCAGACAGAAAACCCGGTTTTACTCAGATCAAGAACTTGAGTGTGGTCGCTATAACAAGTAAGTAACTGGGAAAGTTTGTGGAAAAAAAAGTAAACCTCTATCCTGAACTCATTATTATAACTTAAGTTTTTGGGAAAATAACAGGTCCGGAACTGAGTATCTTTACCATGTTTTAAAGTTTTCAAATATAATAGTTGTTTAAGTAGGGTGGTGATGATCTGCTTCTTTCAGTTTGAAGATTAAATGCGACCAAGTAAATGGGTACCGCCAGGGATGGATAATCAACTGTCCTTGGTAGCAAGAATACGATAAAGCAGTTCTCGTTGAAACCTAGGGCCTTGTACATATACACTTAGTCCTCGGGCCATCTGAAATCAATCAGTTTTCATTTTAAGTAGAATATTGCAGCACGTTAAAGTATTAACGCATTGCCATTACGTCAATTTATTGGGACGTCTCCCTTGGAAATTTACTCCCTGATAAAATTCCCTAACAGGACCCTTGCCTGAGTATGTATTGCATTTGGTAATTGTATGGGGGCATTGCTGTAATTAGTATAGTTCCCTTATGCATAGCCAAGAATGTTGTTGTCTGATGGGTTACCCACACCACCTGGTGTACGGAGCACCACGTGCCACACAAGTGTGATGCACACGGCACAGTTCTGCCATGCGTGATACAGTCCCAGCAACACTTGACACAGTTCCACCACGCTTGGCATGCGCCATCTGGTGTACCTGATTTTTGGAAGCCGAGATTCGTTCGTAATTGTCTTAGGCAATTGTACTATTTCTTCTTTACTAGGTTCGTTTTATTCCGAAATATCGTTGCCTTTTATAAGCCTACTCGTACATACATTACAACTTCACCACCACATTATTAGCATATTCACATTCAACTTCAAACGACCGTTGGATCTTTTTTTTTTTCTTCATTAATCGGTTGAGAATACAGACCCCTTAAAGATCCCCTTGAATGGGAAAAACGTTAAGATGAACACCACCCTTTCAAAAAAAGCACAACTTTGACGGGTAAAAGGCGTCGGTTACAAAAATAATTTATCTTTAACTCTGGGAAAACCAGATTCTATACAGAAATTCCCTAAATTTTCTAAAGAGTTAGTAGAAAAGGGGAGAATATTCCCACAGCAGAACTAAGAATACAACTGATATTGTAAAGCTATGTCCCAAACTTCTAAAAGGGGAAAGTTGAAGAAAGCAATCGAGAATCTAATTTTATTACCCTACCAGGTGAAAGGGAAAATCAACCCTCCGCTGGGTTGTCATGGCGGGTAGCACACATTAAAGATTCTTTGTTGAGAATCAGACGACAGACAAAAAGAAGTCGTAAGCAGGGATGACTTTCAATAAACCATTGAAACAGGGACTCGTTTCACGAAAACCTGAAGGGAGGAGGAAGGCACATGTTGACATGAAATCGCCATATTTAACTAAAAACAACCCCCTTCGTCTTGTTTCTTTGAGAAAACATAGCAGGGTCATAGCTTAATAACAAACACGTACCCATAGCGCCTTCGATTTGGGTATACACCTTATAATTTATTTTTTGGCTGTTTAAGTAAGTTAGTCTCTCTGGTCCTATTCTTCACGTGCCCCTTGTATAAACCTTAATTGACGCTCAGCGCTTTGTTTAGACCTAGGGGTAGGCTAAGGAGGGGGGGTCAACTACAGAATAAATTATTTTTTGGCCTTTAAAGGTTCAACGCAACCAAAAGGTCCAAGCTATAGCAACCCCAAAATGAGAATATTTGCGTGTTTTTCCACATTTCGGGAGGGAGGTGGAGAGGGGGAGGGGTAAAGCAAATCGCAAACAATCGTAAAATGGTAACTTTAGCTTGGATACGGCCGTTTGGTAATTACACCTAGTTGTAAGACACATAAATCCAACAGTTAAAAAAAAAGTCAGTTATATAAAATAATAAATTATGACAAATCGTTTCCTTGTACTTCAATTAATATTTACCTATAATAACAGGAATAAACTGTTGATAGTCATTAAAAAAAAAGAATAAAAAACACCTTTAGCCGTCATTTAGCATAGGTGCGTGACCTCAGGCTACACTGAGAGGTCGTTGAAAAAAATCAATTCTGTAGAGCGATGCTCTAAGGTACTAATCGTCCTTGAAATGAGTTTATTTACATGATCATTGACGTAGGCCAATGAAACCTGACATTTTTTAACGTTGCGTAGATAATTTACTTAATTAATGTTAATATTAAAAATGCAAGTCATTTTCCCCAAATCACAGGAGAAATTTCAACGATTGGTTGACGCGCTGGACTGCAATTGTCAAACTGACTTATCACAAGGGGGCAGTAGAAGAGTCATACAGTTAAATACGTATATTTATGACAATGAATATCAATCAGGCATAATCAACTATCAGGGATGTACGACCTAGGTCTGACCGAGACTTTCTAGAGTAGTGGTACGCCCAAGGGGGCACCCTTCCATCCTGTCGATACGTATTTTTGGACACTTGAGAGATAGCAGCGAAACTGAAGATGATTTCAACCGGTACATTTTCTAGGGGCCCAGTACTGTCACTTTACCGTCAAGCGCCAGTACATGGTACTTTTGGTCTTAGACATGGCCCTGTCCTGCCTCCTCTAGACGAAAATACAATGTGTTCGATGGGTACTAATTATGTTTCGCATAAGAACGCGGTAATTTGATAACCAAACTTTGATATTATTAACAACATATCAACGTTTTCCTTCCTATTTTTCTTTACTATAGATGAAACGCAATGTTTACTACACAACTAGTGTCATAGCATACCATTCAAAACCGGATTTTGAGAAAACCACAGCTTGAATAGTACCCACAGAATAAAACAATAAATTTTGAAGTCAATAGTTTACCTTGATTTTCTGGGCAATTAGATAGGCTATTTCTTTGAGTATGAAGACTTAGAAAAAAAAAAATATATTTTATAAAATATGTTGGTTTAATAAGGAAAGATATTTCTCTAGAATTGATTTTTAGCTGTGAGTAGTATCAGCATTATTTGTGTATCTGTGTGCACTGATAGGGTATATTACAGAGTCTATTGGGAAAAAGGGTCTCTTAAGTTCAAGGAACAGACAAATTATGTAAAAATATATACGATAAACAGTTCAAGTCTCCAGATTTAGGACGAATGTACAAACCCAAACCTTCGCCCCTTACTTTGTGCCTGGCGAGATTCTATTCCACTTTGAGTGTCGGCTTTTTTTTTCTTAAAACGATACCAAAAGTAAGCTTCTTCAAACTTTGAGGTCTCCAGCAAAAACTATAGAATGTAGCCATATCGGCTGTGCTTGAATAAGAACTAAGTTAATCCCTTTTCTTTTGTGGATTGATTCCTTTTGATTATGTTGTCTTATTGATTTACCATTAATAAATGATGGAGTATTAATTATTATTTTCAAAAGAATTCCAAATAATTTTTGAAATCACAAAAACTTCTTTGATTGTTGGAATGTAGAACTTTGATACGGATCACGCTTTCACGTGATATGCAAAAACGAATTAAATGAATAGTACATCAAGCCACGATTTTTTAGACTGGTTTCCAGGTGCAGCAGCTCCCAACAACAATGTCTTTGGGTCATAGGTGTATATTGTATATAATTAAGGGGGGATCATTTGGTATCAGGGGAGCATTTGGTTGAGCTGACCAGGGGTCCTTTGTGCAGTTCCTGAGAAGAAAAATGGATGAAAAGGCCCACGGGTATATTTTTACTAAAACCGATGGCTTTTGGATTCGATGGGATCAAAATGGCCTAAACATTTCTCCAAAGTTTCGTTAGGGAGAGATTCTTTAATATTTGTATTGGAACAAATCAAAAGGCTGTTACTTACAGAAAATTATTTTTCCAGGAGAGCAAAAAACAAACATCACACATTTCTTGGCTGCTTAAAATAATAATTTGTCTTCTTTTATTAGGAAGTTTGTTCAAAATAATCCCCCCCCCAAAAAAAAAGACATTCGTATTTCTACGAGCGAAAAAAGTGGACAACACATTTTGCAAGAGAAGCTAAGCTTCTTAAAAAGTAAATTAGACCACTGAAAATACAAAAGAGCAATCATTCAGCGTCATCTGTTTAAGGGATGGTGGGGGTATGGAGTCAATTAGACAACACAACATTAGGGTGTTAGGCCACTGCCCAGGTTTACAGCGGTGCTTCATGTTTGCTTAATCCATTTGCTTAACTTTTTTTAATCCCCCCACACCCATTTACAGTCGGCAGCCTTTATATTAATAACATAGTAAATGAAGAAATTATATGATGGTATAATTAACAGTTTTGCCGCAATTTAGCAGTCTTACCGTAATCAGCGACAATTTCATTCGGCCAAAATATGAGTTCGCGTTCCTGAACTAGTAGCTAACAAAAGAGGTATTAAGGCACCATAAAATGTCCCACATCACCTCATCCGTTGGAACAAGTTTTAACATCCCAAAACAATGAAATCTGATACTTTACAGAATTCAAAATAAGGAATAACCCCACCTGTTGCTAACTCTAAAAGCGCAATCCGTCATGCTCTAACAATCAAAATTTTCTCAATTCGACACAAGCAAAAAGATTTGCTTCAAAAGACAATCAATCCGTAAGGTTTGTGCCCATTTTCTCAGTCAGGCTAAAAAAAAAGGAAGAAAAAAAATATAAGGCAATCGGTCCAGACGGCTGAAACCCTAAAAGCTTCGCCTCAAGACAGCATTCAATATGTCTGAAGGGAAAGAACCCTTGACAGCGGGAATAAATATCACCGTCTCGACCAAACAGGGAGGTATTAACTGACTTTATGATGTACATAATTATCGTTGACGTAAAACAGGTCAGGAATCGATAGCATATCTAGTGCAGAATCCACATTTTGACAGGCTGCAGTTAAAAACTAACAGTTATGACTAAAAAGACGAATCCTTGCAATCAACAAGAACCAAAAAGAAAGAACTAGTAACAAGATGGTGCCAATGGGTTTGACCCTCCCCCATACGAAAAAAAACATTCAAGTGCGTATTTTCGTTATTTAACGGGTAAGAAAACCATCTTCCATAGTTAAGTCCCCCCCCCCCCCTTCCCAAAGGGCCTCAGTATATTTTCCAGACATACCAATGAACCTGAGGGAGTGGTGATTTCCCCCCCCCCTGGTGTACATTTCGGAACGCCGTGTGTGCTGCACACTTGGCCGACATTTTTTCTGTAGTGATTTACATCCACATTTCTTTCTCTTATTTTTGTCACATTAGATGTGTACTGGAATTTCTAGTCCTTAAAAGTAAAAAAAGAAAAGAAAAAAACACGATTCAAAATCACTATAAATGAGATTTGTATTTGACTATTCTGTTTTCCTGTTTTTAGTCTTTTTCTTTGTTTAGCAGTAAAACCCTGAATTTCTATGAAGGGAGGTAAATACAGGCGATTAGGCTTCAATAAACTAACTTCTATCAAAAAGGGTAAATGAATCAATTTCTAAAAGGCTGCTTCTCTACATTGCCCCTTGAAGGTCCAGAAAGACTGAATTTATAATAGACTGTCCTACGTAACAACGCACTGAAAGAAAAAAATATCAAATATTTTTTTCTTTCCTAGAACATTTTTCTACCATAAAACATAGTAGAGATAACAGAAAGAAAACACGATTTCACAATTCAATTTGATTTATGGCCAAAAGATAAGCTTGAATAGGCTTATCTTTTACCAAAAGTGGGACAATTACTATATTTTATTTGACCTAGAAAACAGTACAGTATTAGTCACATATAAGCAAAGGGACGTGACAATAAAGATGTATTCAGGCCATGTTCAGGTTAAAAAAAAACCTTCATAAATCAACGAATATTCAAAAAGTATAGGGTTTCTAAATACTACCCTTGGTTTTCTAGAAATGACTATGATCAGGGATGGTCGTCATATGTTCCATGGGAACTTTGACTAGCATTTTGCCTAGAAAAGCTGACAGTCTATGCAGCTGGGTGTTCACCACCACCACCCTAAAATAGGCTTCTATTTACTATTCTGACTGATACAAATTACAAAAATTATATATATATATATATATATATATATATATATATATACATATTAAAATCACACTAATGTTGGCAACAAGAGTGATATTTATTGCTACTAGAAACTAAGTCGTAAAACACAAAACAAGAGTTTGAAATCCCTGACTATTAAATAGAACATTCCCAGACACAGGGACCTTTGAATTGGAAATCTGGTCTTGTAGTCAAAACAAAAGAAAGTCTGAAGCACTTCTTTGAGAAGAAAAATAGCCAAATAAGAAATAGAGTGAGAAGAACTGGTCTAGCCGACAATAGCGTCCTTTTTTATCCAATATTTTTAAAGAGAAGAAATATTCAGAGGCACGGGAAAGTATTAGCTCCTCTAGACAGGAGAGTTAAATAAAAAAAAAATAAAAAACAGAAAACCAATATTTATTTTCCCTTTCCTAGTTGTGCTAATGCTAGACACCCCCCTAATAGGTGACGTAGAAATCCATCAGTATAGAATTATACAAGCTCTAAGGGCCCCTGCTAAGGAAGTATGCCAGCAAATAACATATTCTGGAAATCGTCCATTCAGACTGATTATTTTCTGATAGCCTCTTAATTATATTTCTTAAATAACACCTACATAACAAACAAGTAATAATACAATTAAAAGAAATGTTTTGGCAGATGTCCAAATGATAAAATTTTAAAATAAAATCTGAAGAGACAGTTCCTACGGGCGATTGATATTCTTTTAGTTACCATGCAAACGAGGTTTTTATTGCTTTTTTATTGATAGTCAATATCCACCAATTCTGTAAAGGAATGCACATGTTTAGGCTTTGTTAAAATTGAAGTAACAACAGATATTCAAAATCAAAACGTGTTCCCATGCCAAAAATAGGTTTGGGTATAGGTATGCCATTGTTACTTGGCCTGTTGTGTGATCAGGGATATCTGCAATATTGTAAAATATATATGCTTTTACCTCATTGGATAATCATAAATGCAACCTCCTGAAAAAGTTTCTTAAGTCTGTGCAGTAACAGCCCCTAGTGAAAGCAAGCTAGGCAGTTTGAATTTTATGTATTAATTTTATGGCAGTTTGAAAAATAGGTTTTGATTTAGGTATGCCATTGTTACTTGGCCTGTTATGTGATCGGTGAACTGTAAATTATACATTCTTTTACCTCATTGAATAATCATAAATGCCATCTTCTGAATCAGTTTCCCAAGTCTATTTAGTAACAGCCCCTAGTTTTGAAAGTAAACTAGGCAGCTTGAATTTTATGCTTCCGCAGATACCCTGAATATATACTTTTTATTAGCTCGGTCATAATTTGTTATTACAGCATTTAAATCAACCCACTTAACCTTGCCTAAAATTGTCATAAATTCTGTTGGCAGTAGTGTAGCCCACAAACTAAACAAAAACATTTTAGGCCTTGATATATTTAGGAAATATTTTGAAACATATTTTAGAAACATCTTCAAACAAGAAAGCCATAGACCTTGCAAATAGCATAACAGTGGTAATTCAAAAGAATGGGCTACTTTTGAAGTTGGATTTTTGAATGACAAGATTCTCAAATCTTGAAAAGTTCTACAGTTAGATGAACGAAGTTTTCAGGAATATATTCCAGAAGCAAATTAAAGCAAGGGAACATCTTTCGAAGCACGGCAAATACCTCTACTCCTCGCCTTGTAAAAGGACACTGGTCATTATTGAACTTGGACAAATTCTGTGTTACAGAAGTGAGACATTCAGAACTTAATCTACAGCACAACTGATATCCAAGGAAGTTTTGCAAACTAATAAAAACAATTTTTAACTTATCCAGATAATTAGTCTTAATTAACTGGAGCAGCAATTCACAAAAATGTGGGAGGGGACAAAGAGTTTTCTTCACTTTTTTACGAAGATATAAAAAAGGTATGTAATTATTTAGTGGTTGGTCACTTCTAAAGGAAACATGCTTAAAAAAAAAGGCAAAACTAGTTTAGGGCTATTTTGTTATCTCTGAAAGTAGATGAGCTAGGTGAATAAAACTCAGGAATGCATCCAGAGCATATATGATCTCCTGGGAAGTTATTATGAGGCCGGTTCCTAAAAAAAAAACTTACTAATCAGGTACTGGACCTTCAGCAACAAAACAAGCACTTAATATGGTTAAAAATTATAATGAATAACTGAATTTACGCTTTCAAAACTAAAGCCAATGTAAAAGACATTGAAAAGTCAAAATTAAAATCTTTTAGTTAGAATTAATAGGCAATAGAAATGTCATGAATGCAAAATTTTAAACCATAGAAATAAAAAAAGGGTAGGCATTGTACCTTAGCAATATCTTTAGATGGTAATTTTTAGTCCCTAGATTCATTCCTGAAAGCTTCATACACCTAACTCAACTACTTTTTAAAGACAGCAAGAAGAGCCTAAACTTTAATTTTACCTGGCTTAGATAATTAAAACAATAAATACCATTACATTTCTTATTTTAGCCTATTTCCAAATATCATGGTCGCTTTTCAGACAATGTAACCCACCTCCCTGGTGGTTCCATAAAGCCCTACAGATTCATAAACAAATGAATTTCTTACTTTATAATATGTAGGATGTGTACATTAATCGGATTATCATGTTTCCTTGAGAAGAGGCCAAACATGAAATATTCACCCAAAAGCCTTCTGATTTTGTGGATCAATGTGTCATTTTTTGTCCATGTTTCTTAATAATTCTCATCAACAGTATTTGTTTCATAATATCCAATAAAGACAATATGAAAAAAAAATCTTTTGAATAACCTCCCTTTTCATAAAATTTAGCTATGAAAAAAGTGAATACCTCACTTGATACCTTTTTTGTTCTTTTAAACTGAAATAATCGCTCTTGGGGAAAATTGCATTCTGAGCCTTTAATAGGGCCCAGAAATGTAACTTATTTACCTTATCCAGTTTTACGATTATGATATGAAGTTGAAACATTAGGCTACTTAAAACTCATAACAAACAGAAAAATTGAGTGAAGAATAACCAATTGCCTTCCCTCTATATGGAGAAAATTGTAAAACTAAAAAAAAAGAGACGACTTTAGTCCACAATACTTCTAAAAAAGACTGGGTAAGGAAAAAAATACTTTTTGAAGCTTATTCAGCAAAGGTAGCCGAATTATTATTTTTATTAGTCTTAATAGTAAAACGTTATTATGAAAACAAAATTTACAAGAGTTTTTAAAGAGGCAAAAACACCTCAAAAATGACGTCAGTTTTGCTTTTTTGTCATTTTTGAGGAGTTTCAGATTCTTATTCAAAATTTCTACAAAATTGTTAAAAAAAAAAAAAAAATTTACTATTAAGACCAAAATAAATAATAATTTTCCTTCTTGAATCTACTACAAATTACAGTTTTTCTCACCAGACAGTTCTTATAAGAAACATGTTTTTAAACTTTTGGTTACTATGGACTGTTTTACCTTTTAGGGCCCCATAAAGGGCTCGAGATGTAATTTCCCCCACAAGCAATCATTGAATTATGAAAGAAGATAAGAAAAGGCATTAAGTGATGTATTCACTTTCATCCTAGCTATATTATACCCCTCCCTCTATTGTATAAATACCAACATTTCTAAAAAGCTTATTAAGCCTAGGCCTAAAACTAAAAAGAAATTATGAAACAATAAACTATAAAAAAAATATGAAAGGAAAAATTTCTTTGTTGATGCATTAACAAAATAGACATGATTAAACCAAATGAACTTGATAAGCCGCACTGATATAATGCACCTGATAAACCCCATCGATATTTTTTGGAAAACGAGTAGTAACTCATACTTTAACTGAAAAATTCGTCATTTTTAAGAGCTCAAAAAGTGCTTAAATTTGAATTTGCGGTAGAAGCAATTATTATAGGCTATTTGTAAAGACATCAAAAAAGGTGTCGAATGGTATGTTCACTTTATTGGTAAGTCAGTTATACGAACTGTCCTAAATTTTACCGAAATTTACCCTTTTTTCTATCTTATTTCTGTCCTAGAATTCAGGCTAATTTGTATAAAATAGGTCTAACACCCTTTTAAATTAATATAGCCGAACTGATTATTTTAACAATTCAGTTATTAATTTAATTTACTAACCTGTCTCTAAACAACAAACAAATTCTTTCTTTGGCCACTTTGAGCCTTTTTGATATGATCCTCTTCAAGCTTTCAACTGAGTCTGATTTGCTAACTTTAACTTCAAAATTTCCTCCAGTCGTGGGACTGACAATAACTGAATAAATATCACTCCTATGACCACATGAACAACCTGGTGTCTCATTTTCGCCATTATCAACTATCTTTTCTGTGTCTTCTAAGTTATTCATCCTGTATAACTTTTACTATTCCTTACTGTTCGAGTGCCAAGAGCCAACTGACTGTTAGATTTGAAAACAAGGACGCACGGAAGTAAAACGGCTCGCCGCTATGACGTTCCAGTCAAAGTTCATCTACAGTTTGATGACGTCTCCAGAATAAATATATTCTTATTTTCGATAATTTTCAATGACAATTATTAACGAGTAGGCTAGGAATATCTCGAGTATCAATAAATCCAAGAGGCTCTTGCGTCAGAAGTTGGTTCTTATAGGTTTTACAATATCAAAACACACTCCACACCATGGTTTCTCTGTCGACAGTGCCTTATTTAAGGGCAGGACCAGCAAAAGGTTGTTGCTGAATGTGCAACTATGGCACCCTAACCCTCCTTTCACCTTACAATTACCATGCTGTCATATTTTAATACTTGTGCATTGTTCATAACACACCTAAGTTGATTCAATTTACAGGTACACGGATTGAAACAACTGAGACACTTCGGAGATACAATATGGGCTATATATTTGCACATTAGGGAGAGGGGTTGGGGGGTTAAGTATAGTGGGGATGCATGCGAAGTTAGCTTAAACAAAATACCAACTCTGTATATTAAATATTTTCCCTTGAGCCTAAGTTAATTGTACCCGAATACATACAGCTACAAACCGGTTTTTGTCTGATCTTATAAATCCAAGATCCTGGGTGTGTTCTGAAAAATGAACAAGTACCCATATTTTCAACATATTTCGCATTTCACATAATAAACAATTTTAATAATTTTATGACATTTTCATGTCTTCTTTGAAATTATGCTCCACCCCCCTCACATGATATGTCCTATCTGAAAAATTCTATATGGAAGCCATTCCATACCCTAATTATAATAAAAATAGAAGATTTACCGTGGAAGAGAAAATTGTCGAAAATACGATCAAAATTAGATTTCTTCAGAATTTCCCCACCAAGCTAAAGGTTTTGAAATGAGGTCTCTGGGTCATCGCATTTCAACTGTTTCAAAAGCGGTCGCTTGAGCATCAGAAAAGCAAAGTTGATTTATCTGTGTCAGTAATAGTCTAGGTTTACTTGAGAGTTTAAACGAGAATATTGCAGAAATTGATAGTTTTCTTTTTTAATCATCCCTCTATCTTAATATCCCTTGACAAAAGATCAAACTTGATGGTTTGCACATATGACAGATCTTTCTACGAGGCGACCAACCATGTTTGAATTCATCCAGGGGTGGATCTAGAGAAAAATCTTGGGGAGGGGGGCAGTGTGACAAGGGCACCAATAAGCAGCATCATGGGGGGGGCGACGATGTGACAAGGGTGCCAATAATTGACCAAATTGACAAATTTATTTTTTAAAAAGAGTGAAAAACAGAAAAAAAAACAAGGAATGAGGGCGCCAGAAAAATTTCGGGTGCCCAGAGTCCCCGGCGACCTGTATCTACCAGTTCAGCAGCACTATGCAGACGAGCTTTGATCAATCCCCCGAACTTTGATCTTCACCGTTATCACCGTCAAAACAGCTATCATTATTAATTCATATGACCAAATATAATATGTATTGATAAGAATGTTGAACTCTTCCTTTCATAAACGAATATTAAACTATCTTGTCACTATTTGTTGTAAAACTTAAGGTTTATTCTCTTTGCGGTACTCATTCATACTCATTTGTAAGTTTCGGTAGCCCCCTCTTTGTTGCGCTAAAAACAAGCGTATCCACTCACGTTAAAAAAAAGCATCCCACACCGTTCGTGCCTGGAGTTGCCACAAGGTCAAAAATCAAATTATTAAAATCTTAAGAAAAAAATCACTAAACTAACAAAATGACCGTAAATCTAAAATTTGACTGTTTTCTTTTTGAGAACAGTAGAAAAGACGTAACTTTGGAGTATGTATGTTTTCAAAACATCTTTTAGAAATAGGAAACCCATAGAGCACGTCCTTCCTGATAATTTAATAAAAAAAAAGCTGTACTGAAATTCAGTAGTGTAAGCCCTTTGGATACAGCCACAACGCCCATAGCAACCAGTTCTGGGTCCCTAGCAAAAATCAGTTGTTATTGATTTTTCTTCAAGACGTTGGTATTATTGATTGTGCACACGTTAGTGCTATGTAATGTTATAGAGGATATTTTTGTTTACCTGGTTGTTACATCAAAGTTAAGTATTTACCTATGCAAATGTTTAAAAATCTACGGGGACAGGTAGGAAAACGCTCAATTTTGTTTTAATTGCTGCAAACACACAAAAGTTGTTACGTTACGTGGTCTAGATATCTATTGATTCTCAAAATATGTTTTCGTTGCGCCAAATACACGATGGCACCCCGTCATACGTTGATTTTCAAAAGCAATAAAGGGATCCCGTTATGTATTAATTTTCAACAGCAGCAAACATCGTTATGCAAGAGTTCGTTATTCTCATAGCGGGTTGTGGACCGGGTACTTCCTTTTGTTCCCTTGCGCATGTAAACCGGAAATTCATCAGTCTAGCTTTTGAGATGGACAGTGGAAAAAGACGCGGACCGGGTACTTCCTTTTGTTCCCTTGGGAATGTAAGCCCGCATGTAAACCGGAAATTCATCAGTCTAGCTTTTGAGATGGACAGTGGAAAAAGACGTCAAATATACTTTACTTTAAAAATACAGGTATCCATTATGAAAACCATTGCTGTGTTTAATACATGCTAGGCTTTACCCCCCCCCCTATTGTGCAAATATATAGTAACTCCATAACAGTGAATTTGCGGTAGTTTTGCAAGAGAGAAAAAATGTCCAAAAAGTCAAAATCCATCTATTAATAATAGTTTCATGACCCAAAACAATTGTCCAGGTAATATCAACATTGACCGCTTTTTCAAGGTAAAATACCTATTTATTTTTGGTCACAGTTAGGAGATATTGGTTAAATTGATTGCATTTTTAGCGAAGATTACATGTGGGATATTGGACAAGGGTCTGCGTAAGGCCTCCTCCCCCTAAATAATGTAAGCAAGAAGGGATATGCACTCATTTTTGATGCCATATAAGTACCATGTTTTTTTGGCTACGCACGGGTTATTAAAGTCGAATTTAATGGAGAACTTGATGAAACTAGCCTTAAGTTATTAAGATGACTAAAAAACATTACAGGAAAGAGCCAATCCTATACCACCTAAATGTTTTTAGGCATCATTAAAAAAAAAGAATATCATGTCAAGTCGATGGTCCCACCCTGCGCTTCACATGCAATTCTTCTAAGCTTAAATACTAGGCAATCATACACAAAGAGGGGGAAAGTAAGCAGTCCCGAGGGCTACGAGGGCAAAAGGGATGATTTATTTGGAAAACTAAAATTGTATTTATATTTCAGGAAAATTCTGAGCAAGATGTTGTCCCGTCCAAGGAGCCGAGGGTGTGCGATGATGTGGCCCATGGGGAGGATGCAACCTCCTCTGCCCTACAATGAAATGATGTGATCCCTTCTGTAACCTCATTCCAAAGCAGCGAAGTTGCTGGGCCTTCACTACAAAGTGTTGAAGATGTGCAGATGCCTAGTCCTATGATAAGCAAAATTATTTGACCAATCACAGATAACGAAACGATTTTTTTTTCAAAAGCTTGGAGGTTTATTATGTGTTTTAATGATAAGGTTTTAATTTTTACGGAAGGCAAGAGGCTGAAAAGTAATAAATTTTTCTAGAAAATAGGGTATCGAGGGGTTTTGTGTGAGGGTCCAGGACCCACGTAAAATTACCGATTATAAAACACAGCCCTTAGTTCAATGCTGTTGCTGTGGCGCCTGGCCCTCAAAGAAATTGGTTTCACCCCGATGAAAATAATATATCCTTTTAGCGATTAACTATACCTTTTTAAAAAGAAAATATATTCGCCAACTCAAGGGTGAGAGCCATCAGCTGAATAATGTTATTATTTTTCAGGATGAAATCATAAGCGTTTCAAGGGAAAATAAATTGTTGTTCTTTTTCCAGGTTTCCGAAAATAATTTTGCCTGGATTGACGATTTGCTGACAGATATCTTTGGAGAAAAAGAAATACAATACATCACCGATGAACACGATTACAAGTAGTTGCCTATAAGCGTAATTATTTAAGACTCATAACAAAATTTCAAAGGAGTGGGGAACCTTGTTCAATGCTGGTGGGAAGGAGTCTCCCCTGGGCCTCAAAAATAGTAAAATATGTTTCTTTTTACAACTTAATAACTGAGATAATTCGATTATGTTGGGAGGGGGGCTTACCCTCAAAAAGAGAGTTATAAGTTTTTTTCCAGCTCAATAACAGGGAACTGTGCTGGCCGTCAAAAATAGAGCTAGACATTATGTTTTCAGCTCTATAACAGGGACAATTCGATGGTTCTGAGAGGAGGAAGGTAACCTAAAAAATAGCGGTATAGGTTGTGTTTTCAGCTTAATAACAAATAGCTGTGTCGGACTTTGTTTTGTAGTGCTGGAAGGAGGAAGGGGCCCTCAGAAATAGGTCTATAGGTTTTGTTTTCATGGTAATAATATGAATTTTTAAGAGACTAATAATAATTTATTTTTAAACTAAAATATTCCTTTTTACAGGATAAAATCGTAAGTACTTCAAAAAGAAAATAAGTTTTTATTATTTTTTAGGTTCACCTGGCTGTACTATCACCATCAATAACTCAAGTGATCTACAATGATGGCACGGAGACTGTGGCACGGGACAGTATGGGCCCTTAGGATGATAAACAGGAAGGGGTAAATTTATTTTGTGAGGGGGTGCACCCTGTTAGTGTAGCTTCCCTCATTTTCGATTTAAACGCTCTTGTAAGAAATCTTGTCCTCGACAAGGAATTTTTGGACCGCGCGCTAAACAACTTACGCTAAACACTGTTGAGAGACTCTTAGAGGACCAGAGAGCATTCACCCCCCCCACTGACTGTGAGGAGGGGGATATGAAGGAGTAGGGCCAAGTGGAGCTGGTTCACCCCCTGTATTCCCAGATTTTATCTTTGTGATTCTGCCTTTCGAAATGTTTTGTTTTTAGAGCTGATTACCCCTTTAATACTCTTACAGCTGGTGATATTATGACGGATCCAATTTACATAGTCCACTCCTGTGTAGGCAAGATTCTAGCTCATCTGGAAAAACAGCTACAGGTGGCGGGAGGAAGGGATAACGTTTAGGCATCCATTACGCCAAAAAATTTATTTAAATGAAGCCTGGAGAGATGTACCAGCATTATATAGAAGCGAAAATGCAGACCTTTCATCAGCACTTGCACTATTTTAAGGCTATTTTTTGGACTGCGTGTGCAGTATTTTCAGTAAGGTGGATAGCCATAATGAAAAAGGCAGAGGTTCATTGGTTTTATTTATCGAGAATTTACTTGTAAATGTAACTAAATTTAAAAAAGAATTTGTTTTAAGAGGAGGAAGGGGGAGTCTAAAATTTAAAAATATAAGGCAAATTTAAAGAATTGTACAGGTGTACAACAAATTCGTTTCGGGTTGGGCCAGGAGTACTTAAAATACGTATTCCTTTTCCCAACCCATAAACCGCTGCAAAAGGATGTTAGTAAGAGACTTTTAACGATTTGGCGGTTAATGTGAGTGGAGAGGGGCACAGTTTTCTAAAGTAGATTTTAACTACTTAAAGGTCAATATTATGTAACACTTAAGGGTGTAGATATTTTTTTAGAGAGCTAATGAACATTCAAATATTTGTGTTTCAGTCTTATAGAACGATACAGAATTTGATGAGGGTAAGCGTAAAGATAAAAAGGTGTAATATATTCAGTGAGGGCTCCGTCCACTGAATCAGTGAAACACTGGGTATGGCTTCTTTACGAGCCTGCCACAGAGCCCTATTCAATTGGATGTTTCATACCTATTACAGATATTAGCCAGGTTTTAAGTCAAGGGGAGAAGGAAAGTTCACGTCAATTTTGTCCAATGTGTTTGTCTAGATTCTATACAGAATTAATATGAAAGACCCACTTGAAGCACTGTGAGCGTCATGGTTCCAATCTGTGAAGACAGTTTCTGGCGACAACACCATCTTGAGATTTAACAATTTTCAAATTCACTCTTGAAGATCGACAATGTGGCCTTGGACATAGAAGAAAACTCGCGGATGTATACCATCCATTGAACTCGAATCGTGTAAAAGCACATGAAGCCATTGCAATATCCTGTTCCCATGCACAAAGATATGCTATTAATGCCATGGAATCGGTAGAGGTATTTGAAATATTGGGTGGGGAAGATTGTGCAGGCGCAGCCATTGCTACACTTACTAAGACTTATAATAATTCTATTTCACTGCTGTGCAATACGAGAAACCCAATGAGTCTATCACCAGAGAACGAGTTGGGCATTAAAAATAAGTAAGTGTACTGGGTTTGTAAGGGCTGTCCTATTCCCCTGCACAAAGAGATGCTAGAAATTTCATTCAATTAGAAAGGGTATTTGAGACAATCGGTGGGGAAGATTGTGTGGGCCCGGCCATGGTAACGCTTATTAAAACTGCCAATAAGTCAATTTCACGGCTGTGCAGTACAAAATATCCAAGAAGTCTATCACCAGAGGACGAGTTGGCCATTAAAAATAAAGAAATGTGTTGGGCTTGTAAGGAAGATGTTGAGGGTAGCGGGGAAACGCCTTTCCACGACCATAATTATTTAGGTAATCCAATCTTATCGGGGGGAAGTAACTTTCGTGGACTGGCACTTAAATTGTAATTTAAATGTTAAGCAGCAATACTTACACATATACATTCAAAATTCCAACTATGATTTGAAATTCATATTACCAGCGTTGGTACATTTGCAGAAAGGTGAAGTTGTACATGGTGCATGGGTAGATGGTTCTTTTTCACATAACATCATACCCATATCATTTGAGAAGCTGCTAGTCTTATATTTCTAATGGAAAAGAATTGATAATGGTAATATGTGCTTGAATAAAATCTGTTTTTTAGACTCCTATAATTTTTTCGCCAAATACAGAGGTCAATTAGCTCAAGTACAGAAAATCATCGAGTTTAATACGTTTCCCCTCCTTAAATGGTGTTTTCCAGATGATGAAATGTAAGATTTATTAGTGTGTAAAGGCATATACCCCGTATTAGCACTACAAAGTTGCCTCGAGGGTGCATAAAGAAAAATTACCGCTTATCAAATGCGTTTTATGATTCACTTCACGACCGTCAATACACCAATGCCAACTATGAATTTACTAAGAAAGTTTGGGCTAAGGATAGGTTAAAGACGGGAAGGATTAATATAAAATGTATCTGACAAATGATACATTGACGTTGCTGTATATTGTATGTAAAAAGACAGATAAAATCTATAAGGACTTTGGGCTGGATGTGGGGTAATATTTTTCAGCTCCTCGTTGGTTAAATCCTCAGATGGATTTAAACTTTAAAATCAGCAAAGAGAAAATAGTTCTGACACCGAAATGAATCAGCACTTGTTTGTACATAGATCCATAAGGAGAGGGTATGTTTTCACAGAGATTGTATCCTAGAAACTTACCCGACTGGAGACCGTACCGGTGAAAAGTAAGACGCGGTTTTTCTGCTCATGAACTCCCTTCATCCGTCGGCAGTGTCTCACTACTCTTTTCCGTGTTGGAATTACAAATGGCTGGAAGACCCTCTTTATCCATGCTTCCCCGACATTGCCACTGTTGAGTAGAATGAACCACAAGGATGGGTTTTTGAAACTGATGGTGAAATACCAGTGGAACATCATTGCTCGGAAAAAGATTTGTTTTCCTGTGCATAAACAGGCCGTAGTCAAACGACTCACTGAGTCCCTATAATATTTCTTTGGTATAGGATGGAGGTATGCACATGACATTTTCAAAACAAAACCTTATTGCCGACCTTCATCCAAAACAGAATATTGTTGTACACCAAGTTCTTTTGTGATGGATGCTAGCTGACGGTTTCAAGGTCACAGAGATCCATAAAGCCCTCCAATTCGATCAAAAAACATATATGAAGACGCTTATTGAGAACTTTTCTGTAAACGTTCTGAAGCAAAGACGAAGGCTGAAAAGGAGATCTTGAAACTTATTTTTAATTCTGCCTTTCGTAAAATGTACGAGGTGTGCGCCACTGGAGTCGTTGTGACGTTGAATCGTCCCAAAAGAGTGTGCTCCAATCATTGCTAATCCCAACTTTACATCGGTCACCGTCGTAGATTCCAATACGTTCCTTTTGCGTAGAAAGAAAAAGAAGCACAATTTTTAGTAAAAACATTGTGGCTGGTAGTGCCATTTTAGAAAATTCAAAGAAACCCATGTTGGAATGTTATTACAATGTGCGTAAGGTCTAATTGCCTGAGGATGGATAAGTTCATGTGTATTATGGAGGCACTGATTCACTCCTGTTAAAAGTTATAATAGACAATCTGTTGGACTATTTGGAAAATGGTGAGCACTTTAGCTCTCGAACGGACTATATCATTTGGGACAAGTCCATTTATCCGGAGCTAGGCCCCAAATAAGCTATTATTTCTAAGATTCGAGACGGGAAGTGACTTGATTTACGACGGTGTGTTTGCAGGTCTGAAGGTGTACCGTGCCGAAACGTACAATAAGGAAGTGAAAAAGTCTGCAAGGGGTGAAGACTTTTGTCAACTCGACAAGTACTTGAGAGAAGAGCAATATGCTTTAGACCAGGACGTTCATGTACCGATTTGATCTTCAATTTCAGGGTGTTAATAGATGATAGCTGACAATCACAAAGCAAATTGTACATGGCATTTATGGACTTCGAAAAATACTTTGACTCGCTGCATCGCGAGACTCTGTGGAAACTATTAGCCTTTTATGGGTTCCCTGAGAAGTTGTTCGCCACATAATGGCTCTATACAAAGACTTTGAATATTTTCTTAAAACGACAGAAGAAAGGACAAGTTACTCTCGTATCCTTTCTGGTGTTAAACAAGGCTGTGTCTTGTCAGCTTTCCTGTTAGCCCTAGGCATTGACCATCTGCTCCGTAATACTGGAACCAGAAGCATACAATCAAACGTAGATACCATATTATTTATCTAGAGTTTGCCGATGATATTACGCTCATTGATTCCTTTAAACAGAGACTACAAGAAGTACCTGAATCTGGACGTGACAGAGGTGGACATTTGGGACTAAAATTCAACGCTGATAAAACAAAAAGTATGGCAGTAACGGATTCACCTTTACACCTGAGATAACTAGGACAATAAGCAGGTTTTAGAATTTAAGTACCTTGGGAGCACAGTGATAAATACGGGATCAACTAAAAAAGATACATCATGCCCCGTTGGGCAGGCCTCCAGTACATTCAATGAACTGAAACCGGTATGGAGATCCCGGAATATGTCCCTCCGACTCAAACTTTTTCTATTCGATAGCAACGTCAACCCCGTCATGTTACATACTTCTGAAACGTGGCATCTAAGTAATACACAAGAAAGACGAATTCTAGCTTTCGAGAATACAGGTCTACGGAGAATGCTAAACATCCATTGGTCACAAAAAATCTCTTATGAGAAGGTGAGACGGAAGACCGGACAGCCCATAGTGACAGATGGCATTAGGAAACGTCAGTGGAAATATCTGGGGCATGTACTTCGTATGGACGAATACCGGATCCCAAAAGTGACGTTCCAGAGGCAATTCGAAGAAAGAAGAAGAAGAGACAGGCCACTAAATACGCTCTGATGCACCTATCAGACAAACCCTCGAAACATAAATGCGTCCCTTTAACATGAGGGATGATTGGCCGATTCTCATGGATGCCCTGGGTGCCTCTAGAGACACAAGAGGATCTAAGATCTGATCATTGTATGGAACTTGTCCGGTACTCAACATATGAAGATTGTTCAAATTAACGTTTTACATTCAGAGTGTTAATTAATCTCGCTAAATCAATTGTAATCCTATTTTGAAGTTACCGCCGATGACAGTGTTCTATTAGTATTGACACCATGAACATAAATCAAATAATCAATGTATTTAATTTGGATCCATGCATGTCAAAACACAAAACCAATACACAATAAAAGTCTTCACTCCCTAAATTTCTTCTTCACCGTATAGGCAACAATCAACAATGATAAACGGCAGCGTATCATCAGGATTCAACCTGTCTTCATCTTGGCATGCGAAGTCAGGGCCACATTTTCTACAGTACAATGTAACTTCACTTTTAATATACCTTTTTGTAAAATCAATAATACTATTCTGATTCATATTATAAAACACACTTATTTTGAAATTAATTGTCTTCACAGCGATGTTGTACAAACCAGACTCTCTTATTAATCGAACAGATGAAGCGTAGATCAGGTTCTTCCCCCTAAAACAATTCAAAACAACGAGGATACCAGTCTCTAGAAAATAAACAGAAATTGCGTTTAGGGTTTTAAAATCATTCCAGGGTAAGTATTTTCCCATTGATCACAATTATCATAGTGACAATTGGAACAGAGGAAACCTCTAGTGTGAGGGTCACAAATATCTTCAAGACAGAAACCACGATCTTTAATTTATGCTGTATAGCCTCTTTGCAATTTATTTGGATTGCATAATCTACACTTTTTCTCATGCAATCAACAATTGTAGAAATCTCACAGGATGACCAGTTGCCCAGTGTATACAAACATACAGGATACTTGTAGAACATTTTTCACTGTTTACTGTCTAACTTCCAAAAAGAAACTGACTTTCGATCGATAAAAGGAATGTTCTTTTTACTTCTAGAGAGAGAGGAAATAATCTAGTGACATCACAATACCTATGTGGTCAGGATTGTTCTACTTATTTTTTGTTGCCATGCAAAAAAAATGTCCATTTTAAAGGGATTTCTAGGTAGTGTTCAAAAGGAAATCCACAATATCATTTTGTTTTGTTGCAATTAGTATGTCAATAAATTGAGTAAATGCATCTAGTCCACGACGTAAGAATCTCAAATAATAGTCCAAAGATGGAGAATCATGTTTCATTATATCGTCAATTATTCTTGAGCAAATATTTTCCTTTGAACTGATAAATCTTGAAAATGATCATTTAGAACCAAACATTTTTCCTAAGTCATAAGATTCCGCATGATTCTTTGTTTCTCAAATTCAACCATTTCTTAATCGTGACGTTCTCACTGGTGATTATAGACTAATAAAGCCACAAAATGAAGATTCTTTCTAGCATCTCGTTGCGAGTAATAGCTAAGAAGAAAAACACTTTCAAAGATAGAATAGTAACAAACTCACTCCTTTTTATTATATTGGTTCAGATCATTATCTTGAATACATTTAATCCATCTTGTTGTCTCTGAATATGCATTATATTCACTTTTGATGCAAAATATAACTGTTCTTCCAATTTGAATTTTCTCAATGATATCCCATATCTTGCAAATATCCCATCCCGTTCAAGGGTTATCCGACAACTCCTTTAATTCTACTGCAACATTAGGTACTCTTGGTTTCATTTTATTGATGCTAGCGCCTTCAAGTTCCAACATTGTAAAAGCATCCATTACAAAAAAAATATGCCAAGAATAAGGAATCAATATCCACAATGTTGACCCTCTGAACTTCTTCTAATACTGAGGTTGTCGGATCAGATCTTACACAAACTTTATCAAAATGTAACGCGAGATTATTTTATCCTAATTAAATTTGCATAGGTAAACAATGAAATCCCTTACAGTATTACGAAACAAACAGGTGTACAAAGTCAATAATACCAACGTCTTAAAGACAAATCAATACTGCCTGCTGGTTGCTGATGGCACAGAACTGGTTGCTAGAGGCGCTCCGTCTGTATCTAAGGGGCCTACGCTACTAAATTCATTCAAACCAGTTTAGGAGAAGGAACCAGTTACTTACAGTTATGGGCCGTCTGTCCTAGGTATGCGGTATGCTAATGAATTTTCAGGAATGAATGCACGATCGCGCGGTATTACTTCCTTTGAAACTGGGAAACTCAACATACTGCTTCACAACATTTTGAAACTGATTGGCTTTCTCAGAATTCTCAATCGATAGCAACTTAGTCCCCTTCGGGTAAAATTTTAGTTCGGTGCTAAAAAAAAGGCAGAAAACACCACATTCCCGTACCAATTTTTTCGGTACTTAAAAAGGGAACAAGAACTTTTACCTTCAGTTAGAATCAGCCCTCTACTGATCTTATAGAATCACGTTTTTGCATATAGGAGCTTGAAACCTCTACAGTAGGGTTCTCTGAAATGGAGAATCTTATGCTGTGGTTTATTATCAATATCACTTTAATTTTAAGTGGTGTTTCCCACCTTTACCAAAAACCAAAATTATGTACCTTTTAATGAGTAACATTGAATAAGCGAACGGTTTTAATTTTGAATCAGTAAAAAAGTCAGTTTTGATTCATTAATTGCTATCTAAAGTATCGTTTTTTTATAGTTTCAGCTACAATTGGCCCAAGTCACTCCTTTGGCTCGAGTTATGTAGTTATGGGAAAAAATATTGTCATCTGATTGGGAGACAAAGCAAATTACGGAAATCATCGCCGCAGCAGAAACTATATCAGTGTCACCACGGCTCTACAGAGGGCAGGACTATTCAAAATACTTCTGGGTGAGGACAGTCAATTTTCGTAGCTTTTTTGTCATTTTTATCAACGTGTTACATTTAATCAACAATACACGCGATGCCCCTTTCTTTCATACCTTATGACCTGGAAATTAATTACAATCGTGTGTTGTTTAAACGTAAGAAGCATCTGTTCCAATAATTAGTCACTAGAAAAGGTTTTTAGGTCACTTGGCATTTATCAAAAGACATATAGCGATCGCAAATTCTGTCGGTCTGTCTGTCGGTCCCGGTTTTGGTACTCTAGGCACTTCCAGTTAAGCTAGTACGATGAAATTTGGCAGGCGTATCAGGAACCAGACCAGATTAAATAAGAAATTGTTGGACCCCAATTCGACCATCTGGGGGGAAGTGGGGGACGGTTAAATCGGAAAAAATTGAAAAAATGAGGTATTTTTAACTTACAAACGGGTGATCAGATCTTAATGAAACTTGATATTTGGAAGGATATCGTGTCTCAGAGCTCTTATTTTAAATCCCGACCGGATCTGGTGACATTGGGGGAGAATTGGTGGGAACCTAAAATCTTGGAAAACGCTTAGAGTGGAGGGATCAGGATGAAACATGGTGGGAAAAATAAGCACAAGTTCTAGATACGTGATTGACATAACCGGAACGGATCCGCTTTCTTTCGAGTAGTTTTTAATTCTGACAAATAAGAAAAATTAGGTATTTTTAACTTACGAACAGGTGACCAGATCTCAATGAAATTTGATATTTAGAAGGGATATCGTGTCTCAAAGCTCTTATTTTAAATCCCGACCGGATATGGTGACATTAGGGGGAGTTTGGGAGGAACCTAAAATCTTGGAAAACGCTTAGAGTGGAGGGATCGGGATGAAACTTGGTTGGAAAAATAAGCACAAGTCCTAGATACGTGATTGATATAATCGGAATGGATCCACTCTATTTGGGGGAGTTGGGGGGAGTGTTAATTCCGAAAAATTAGAAAAAATGAGGTATTTTTAACTTACGAAGGAGTGATCGGATCTTCACGAAACTTTATATTTAGAAGGACCTCGTAACTCAGATCTCTTATTTTAAATCCCAACTGGATCCAGCGTCATCAAGGGGTGAAGTTGGGGGGACCGGAAATCTTAGAAAATACTTAAAGCAGAGAGATCAGGATGAAACAGGGTGGGAAGAATAAAAACAAATCCAAGATACGTGACTGACATAACCGGACCGGATCCGCTCTCTTTGGTGGAGTTGGGGGGGGAATAATTCGGAATAATTAGAAAGAATGAGGTGTTTGTAACTTACGAACGGGTGATCAGATCTTAACGAAATTTGATATTTAGAAGGATCTTCTGCTTTAGAGCTCAAATTTTAAATTCCGACCAGATCCTGCGACGTTGGGGGGAGCTGGAGGGGGAAACCGGAATTCTTGGAAAACGTGAAAATTGGGGTATCTTTATCTTACGAATAAGTGATCGGATCTTATGTCTCAGATGCTCCATTTTTGACTCGAATTGGATCCGGGGGCATAGGGGGCTGGAGGGGGAAACAGAAATCTTGGAAAACTTTTAGAGTGGAGAGGTCAGGATGAAACTTGATGGGAAGAATAAGCACAAGTTCTAAATACGTGATTGGCATAATTGGAACCGATCCGTTCTCTTCGGAGGAGCTCGGGGGTGTTAATTTGGAAAAATTCGAAAAATTGAGGTATTTTTAACTTAAGAACAGGTGACCGGATCTTAATGAAATTTGATATTTAGAAGGAACTGATGTCTCAGAATTCTTATTTCAAATCCCACCCAGATCTGTTGACATTGGGGGGAGCTGGAGGGGGAAATCGGAAATCTTGGAAAACGCTTAGAGTGGAGGAATCGGGATAAAGCTTGGTGGGTAGAATAAGCAAATGTCGTAGATACGTGATTGAAGTTACCGTACTGGATTCACTCTCTTTGGGGGAGTTAGGGGGTGGGGTTCAGTGCTTTGGCGAGTTTGGTGCTTCTGGACGTACTAGGACGATGAAAACTGGTAGGCGTGTCAGGGAGCTGCACCAATTGACTTGATAAAGTCGTTTTCCCTGATTCGACCATCTGGGGGGCTGAAGGGAGAGGAGAAATTAGAAAAAATGAGGTATTTATAACTTATGAGTGGGTGATCGGATCTTAATGAATTTTGATATTTAGAAGGACATCGTGACTCAGAGCTCTTATTTTAAATCCCGACCGGCATTAAGCCTCTGATTTTCCTTTTAAATCAATCTATTGATTCTTAGAATTTTGTTAGAGCTCATACCATAGGACCTCTTGGCTCTTGGCTCTTCTGGCCTCATCACAAGTGCCATATGAGCTCTTAGCTCTTGTTTGAATAGTGTTGGATAGTTTTTGATGCTTTAATGGTCTTAGGTAAAAAAAAGCCTTGGATTTTGTCAAAAAAGTGTGAGTTTTTTCGGTGATAGTTCTAAGCTATAGAAAATCATTTCTAGTGACACAGTCCATTTTTTACCCACGCATCTTCTTCTATATGGCATTTGGATCCAGATAGAAGAAGCCATATAGAAGTTAATTTGTAAAAGAAAATTGTAATTTTGTAAATTTTTGTAAATTTGTAGATAGAAGAAACCTGACATTTTTTATTTTCTGTAGTTAACTTGTTTTTTTGTTTTTTTTGCTTAAAATCAAAAATCAAACTGCTGTAACTACTGTATATTGACAGTAGTTGATACTCTGTTAGTATTTACCATCCATTTTTACACGATTAATGGTGTTGGACCTCATCCGGCATTCGAAGGAGTGGAAAACAACGCAGCACACTTGGTCGATCCCTGGAGACAGAGGCGACAAGTATCCGAACCATGCTGGATGAACTTCGGCCTTTGGCAAAAGATTGGCCAAGTTGGAGATCAACCGTCACTGCCCTATGTAACCCCAGGCGTAGTAGAATCTAAGTAAGTTAGTTTTACTAACCCAATCATGCTATCTATCAAGTTCATCCCTCTAGCCAATCTTGGAACTGAGTTGGTAAACTTACTGTATTTCCATACTGAGACCAAAATTTCAGCAGTTTGAAATTTCAGAAGCTGTCATCTTCTGTGGTTCATTTTAGGATCGCATTAATCTTATTATTTTTGTTTATTGAAAGTGAAAAAAATGAGACTTCAAGTTCAAAGCTACGGTGCTTGGCGTCATGATTTTACCTATTCACCAAAAATAATACAGGAGATACCCCTACACATCGTACGGGCAAAGCATCCACACAATGCCACGGAATGTCACTGGATTGGATAACACTCCACCTGCCCTTGGATTGGATAGCACTCCACCCACGCAGTGTTATTGGATATCATCAACCTTTAGGAAGCCAAATCATCTCATCGGATGGCTTTTTAGGTTTGCAAAAGTATTGAAAAAGAATTTAGATTGAGTATCAACGTGAGTGAACGTGAACGTACCTTGCCAGGTACATTGGCAGGAAAGCAGATACAGTAGGTACTGAAGGAAAAAGTCACGTGAATGAAAACATAAGTTCGACAATATATGCGTTCTTACTTGTTTTTTTTTTTTTTTTTCAATGCTTTGTTTTGTTTCAGTCTGTCCTGGTTTTCGAGGAGTTTGAAACTTCGACGGGTTGCAACTATCGCTGTAAGCGTGAGACAGGAAATACTTGTCTTCTTTGAAGAATTACGATTGAAGTACCGACGAAATTCATTAATTTGAACATGGTCCTGTATTATTTGAATATGGCTCTGTGCTAGGAGTACCAGTACAATATGAAGCAACTTGCTAATGGGAGTATTTCTTAAATATTATATCCTGAATAATATTATGTTGGCTCCTCCAAAGCAACATCAAAACAATTCGACGTAAATAAAAACGCTAGCAGCACACAAAGTTCCACCGTTGGATCTGGTACCATCAGTCATGACTTTAACAAAAAAAATATTAATATTGTAAATTGATAGACATTCTTGTTCTCATTTTCACAATGATTTTTCAAATAACAAAATAAGATTCTCAGTTCAGGCTTCACGTGCTTAAGTCGGTATAACGACCCTGGGTATACTCGATGATCCTGCGTGTCTAGTGCCATTGCTCTATCCATAGGTGTTTCTGCAATATTACCCATGTGTTTTTTTTTTCTCCGAATAGAGAGCCTAACTTAGTAATGAAATTGCTTACTTTTGACACCTGCGAACCAACAAAAGCCACCTCTGTGATGCGGTAGAAGGCTCATCAGTGTTAACCATGGAATAAAATTTTGAAAAAATTCCCACTTTTTGGAAAAAATCTTTAAAAATATAATACTTAATTTGCACCTGCGTTTTTTTTTTGTTTTTTTTTAAGTAGGTGACTAGTTTTCAGTTTTGCCAAAGAAACCACCTAGAAAATTTTATTTAGTTTCAGAGGGACTATGCAACTTCTTGACTTTTAAACCTTAAAAGTGAATGAAAAGACTACGCTTCCACACTTTTCGAGGCCTGTCTTAAGCAAAATATAATGCCTTCTTTTTTTGACTAACAATAAAACTGTTCAAATGGTCCGTGGTAACGAATTGGAAGCAAGGACCGACACGGCTCAATAGTAACCAAAACTTAAAAAACGTAACTTTGAGATCAATAGATGCATCTAAAGAATTGACTTAGTATGCTAATTCTAAGTATAAGCGACTCATTAAGTTCAGTGTCACCTACCAAAGGCTACGAGTCGTACGATGAATGGATTACTTGTAAGCGGCCATCTAATTTTCCAACATATTTATTTTTGAAGATTTAGTTTTCCTATAGTGGTGTAATAAAAAGAGGTGGATTTTAAACTTTTAAGTAGTGGAGTATAAGCAACCAATTGGCGATAAACAATAATTCAATCAAAACATTTAGTTTGAACTGTTGTAGATGCAAAACAGACAAAACTTTACGAGTACCCTTTTAAGTTTAAAACCTGTGTCTGTTGACCACTCTAAACGAAGAAGCGCCTTTTACCCGTCGAAGGCTTAAACAGTATTTCGACTAAGCACAACTCTGTTGTTTTATTTTGTTTTATCAAAATCAGCCATTTTTGTCAAATTATAATTATAATTTTCTCTTAGCTATGAACAATAATCTTTTGGCAAGGATATTTCCCAATATAATACTTTTATCAACAAAATCATCATAAAAACTATAAAAAAGAATTATGGAAGGGGGGCCGCCCAGACCATATTATATTAAATACGTAACCTAAACTAACCTAACCAAAATATCAACTAAATATTTAATTAAAACATAGCTACAATGTAGCTTCCCACCGAACCGAAGCTAATATTGTCTGGTATAAAGACCATGAAAACTGGTTATTGTCTGTGTTTTTGGTAGAAGATCTTGAGTATGGTGGCTATAAGATAATAGTATTGATGTTTCTATTAATCAAATAATCATGTCTCCTTCCATTGCTACATATTAAAAACAAGAGCCAAGAGCTCATATGGCACTTGTGACGAGGTCGGAAGAGCCAAGAGCTCATATGGTGTGAACTCTAGCAAAATTCTAAGAATCAATAAATTACTTTAAAAGGAAAATCAGAGGCATAATACCGGTCGGGATTTAAAATAAGGGATCTGAGTCACGAGGCCCCTCTAAATATCAAAATTCCTTAAGATCCGATCACCCACTCGCAAGTTAAAAATACCTCAATTTTTCTAATTCTCCCTCTCCCTTCAGCCCCCCAGATGTTAGGATGGGGGAAAACGACTTTATCAAGTTAATTTGTACAGCTCCCTTACACGCCTACCAATTTTCATCGTCTTAGAACGTCCAAAAGCACCAAACTCGCCAAAGCACTTGACCCCACCATCAAGTCCCCCAAAGAGACGTCATTCACATAGCTACGACATTTATAAACATTTTCCAAGGTTTATGGTTTCCCCTCCAGCTCTCCCCAGTGTCAATAGATCTGGTCGGGATTTGAAATAAGAGCTCTGAGACATGAGTTCCTTCTAAATATCAAATTTCATTAAGATCTGGTCACCCGTTCTTAAGTTAAAAATACCTCAATTTTTCTAACTTTTCCAAATTAACAACCCCCAGCTCCCCCAAAGAGAACGGATCTGTACCAATTATGTCAATCTCGTATCTATAACTTGTGTTTATTCTTCCCTTCAAGTTTCATCCCGATATCTCCACTCTAAGCGTTTTCCAAGATTTCCGGTTTCCAAGATTTCTGTTTCCCCTCTCCAACCCTCTTTGTCCCCGGATCCGATTCAAATTGAAAACGGAGCAGCTGAGACATAAGATTCTTCCTTATATCAAATTTCTTTAAGATCAGATCACCCATTCGTAAGACACCTCGATTTCACGTTTTCCAAGAATTCCGGCTTCCCCCTCCAACTCCCTTCAATGTCACCGGATCTGGTCAAGATCTAAAATGAAAGTTGTAAAGCACAAGATCCTTCTAGATATCAAATTTCATTAAGATCTGATCACCTGTTCGTAAGTTACAAATACCTCATTGTTTTTATTTTTTCCGAATTACTCCCCCCCCCCCCACAACTCCACCAAAGAGAGCAGATCCGGTCCGGTTATGTCAGTCACCTATCTTGGACTTGTGCTTATTCTTTCCACCAAGTTTCATCCTGATCTCTCCGCTTTAAGCGTTTTCCAAAATTCCCCCCCCCCCTAATGACACCGGACCCGCTCGGGATAAAAATAAGAGATCTAAGTTTCGAGGTCCTTCTAAATATGAAATTTCATTAAGACACGATCACTCTTTCGCACGTTAAAAATACCTCATTTTTACTAATTTTTTAGAATTAACCCCCCCCCCTCCAACTCCCCCTAAGAGAGCAGACCCGTTTCGGTTATGTCAATCCCGTATCTAGGACTTGTGCTTATTTTTCCCACCAAGTTTCATCCCGATCCCTCCACTCTAAGTATTTTCCAAGAGTTTAGGTTCAGCCCCCCCCCCCCCAACATCCCCTTCACCAGATAAGGTTGAAATTTAATATAAGAGCTCTGAGACATGGTGTCCTTCCAAACATCAAATTTCATTAAGATCCGATCACTGCTTCGTAAGTTAAAAATACTTCATTTTTTCTATTTTCTTAGAATTAACCCCCCCCCCCCCCATTCCCCCAAAGAGAGCGGATCCATCCTGGTTATTTCAATCAAGTATCTAGGACTTGTGCTTATTTTTCCACCAAGTTTCATCCCGATCCCTCCCCTCCAAGCGTTTTCCAAGATTTTAGGTTACCCCTCAATTCGCCCCAATGTCACCAGATCCAGCCGGAATTTAAAATAAGAGCTCTGAGACATGATATCTTCCCAAACTTCAAATTTCATTAAGATCCGATCACACCTTCGTAAGTTAAAAATACCTTATTTTACTAATTTGTTCAGAATAACCCCCCACCCCCAAATCACCCAAAGAGAGCGGATCCGTCCCGGTTATGTCAATCACGTATCTAGGACTTGTGCTTATTTTTCCCGCCAAGTTTCATCCCGATCCCTCCACTCTAAGCGTTTTCCAAGATTTTAGGTTCCCCCCTCAATTCCCCCCAATGTCACCGGATCCAATCCATCTGGTCCGGCCCCTGATACGCCTGCTATGTTTCATCGTCCTAGCTTGCCTGGAAGTGCCTGAAGTAGTAAAACCGGGACAGACAGACAGACAGACCGACAGAGATACAGATAGACAGACCGACAGAATTTGCGATCACTATATGTCCCTTAGTTAATACCAAGTGCCATAAAAAATCAAATTTTATTTATATCCACAATAATGTTGTTATCACTCAGGCTAAAGTAGATTTCATAGAGTCGTGAATACAGAAACCGGCTTTAATAAAGAAACAAGACGTAAAACGAGATTCAAAAGAACGGAAAAACATATTATTCGTATCATATACGTGGCTGTCATAAGCGGCAGGATGGGGTGAATTGTTAGAAAATTGACCCGGAATCTAATTACACTTCTTTTTTTGCATGTTTTCTTTAGAGGTGGTCAATTTCTAACCTGACACCTAGCTTACTCCTGAGTGAACTTCGAAAGGGCAGTTAGCCTTTAATGATCCAACCATCATCCACATTCATGCCAACAATAACGTGAATCAATAGAAATTAGTCAATTTTACATATCACTGAAAATGAGCTATCCATTGACGGCAAGGTACAACAGATAGCAGCACCGTTAGGATGATGTATACAGTTATTAAGGCTAATCATCTTAATTTGTGTCCAATGCTATTTTTCCTATGATAGAAAATCATGAATAACTTCTGCGATTTAGGCGATTTTGAGCTGATTTTCTTTTTGATGACTCTCGAGTTAAAAAGGAAAAAAATGTTGGTTTCACTTTTTCTGTATATGCTTTACATACTGTGGAAAAAACGAAATCAAGTTATTTCAGTTTGTTGAATAAAAATTTAGTGGATGGGAAATGACAGTAGATTTTTTTTTAGTTCATCCTGCCAGTATTTAAAAAAAAATGTTGGTTGCAGAATTGTTATATTTTTATTTTTAATGGTGCAAAAAATTATTTTTAATTTTCAACATTTTTCTTGCTAGAAGGTATGAAGTTGGCTCCAGAGGGTAGAATTTTGGATTATGTGTAGATTTTATAATCTACAACCATTACAGCAAATTTCTGATGTCTATCACAAATAGTTTGAAAGCAAAATCAGAAAAATACAATTTCAAAATGTGCTTGCTTTTTACTTTATCAGCCAATCATCAGCCAATAGAAAAAAAGGTAACAAGTAAGGTAATAAGGCAAAAAAAGGTAATAAGTTTAACAAGTAAGAGCGGAAACAGCGTCGGATCATGATATAGCCATGAAATAGGATAAGGAGAAGAAAAACAAAGGTGCTTGTCTATTATTCAGAACACTCTCAATAAGTGAAGTTAGGTTCTTTCGTGAAACAAACTACGATGTAGGTACATTTTATGTGAAAATCCGGTTTCATAGCCACAAAGACAAAACCCAATTTAGTTTGCTACGCAGAGTGATAGAAGATAGTGTCTGAACATGTATTTTGAAATGAAGATTTGGGATTTGCCAAAGACTGAAAAATAGGCAATTATATTTTTCCATGACAAGGGCTTGTTGCCCACAACAAAGCAGTGCGTCAATGGATACAACATATAAAGTATTATATTTTCATCTTATTTTGTTTTATTTCATTAGCTTTATCAAAAGATTGGGCTATATACTTGCACATTAGAGGGAGTAGGGTGCGTTTTATCAAATACCTAACTTAACCTAACCACATCTATATATAAAATATTTAATTAAAATGTACCTGCATCGTAGTTTGTTTCATGAAAGAACCTCACTTCACTTATTGAGTGTGTTCTGAATAATACACAAGTACCAAAACAAATTCCTGAAAATGAATTTTTATAATATTCGATTAAACTAACAGAAAAAAATTTAATCTGAATATTTATGTTATACATTCAAAATCGTCGTCAGCGGATGATAAACTAAACACTAAATCTTAAAGAATAGCCTACCAATTTATTTTTGCAACAGAAATAGGGGCAACATTCTTCCACCTGGTCATGGAATATCGTATGATTTTATACAAGGCTACTTGATGGACAAAGCTTTTATGATCTTCTTGTTGTTCCAAAAAAAGAGGTTGTTCTAAAAGGTGGCTGGTGTTTACCACCCCCCCCCCCGGAAAGTACCCCTTCGCTAAAAATACCCCTTATTATTTTCCAAGGCGGGGGGGGGTATTTTCCGGGTGCGGGTAAACGCCCGGAACCGTTGCAAAAGAGTATTCGTTCAAAAAGTAGAAAGGAGGCGTCAATGACTAAAAAATATATTGTTTGGAATAACCTGAAGCTTTTCGAATAGGCAACACCAAAACCAATAAAAAAAAATCTAAAACGTTCCTTTTTGCCAGAAACAGCTGGTTCTATTGACAGAGGTGGTGTTAGGACAAGGTGAAAGAGGGAGCATTTAACCCGAGAGCAGAAATTTTAGGAGCGCAAATTTTCAATGAAATAATCTAACGATTATGTTAATTTTATAATTTTGGAAAATTTATTTTCATTAAAATAAAGTAGAGGGCACATTTAGCAGTAATTACACAGAGGCTCCATTTGGGGGGGGTCAGGGGTGGGCAAATGCCCACCACAGATTTTGCAGGGGGCCCAAGCTTCCACCACAAAGGCCCTTTTCCGGCCATAATTATCCATTATGTCCAACATAATCAATTCTGTTCAAATGATTTGAACTAACTGCACGCCTATTAGCCAAAGAGCGTAATTACCTAACGACCCTTGGGGTAATTACACTATTTGGTATTAATCATTGTAAACTTTGAAAGTAGGTTAGATTCAAAATAAAAGTCTCAAGTTCTGTCAGATGCCCCATGCCCACCCCAAGATTTGGCCCAAATGGCGCCTCTGTAAGTACAACCAATGTGTTGAATCCAAAACTTTCAGTGTTTTCATAACTTCATCACCATTCCTTGGAAATAAAAGAAAACGACGTTGTTAGTGAATGAAAATTTTGTTAAATTGGCCTGAGAATTTTTGGATCACAGGGGGATTATAAAATTTTTTCCTGGTGCAAGAGAGGCCAGAAACGACACTGCCTACTAAGGCACATACATTGTGGTTTATTTAAGTGAGGAAGGTTGCTAAGTACAAAAACAATAAAAAGACAAATTTAATTAAAAACGAAAGAGACAATTGCACAAGATTTTGAAACCTAGTAATCTAAAAGGCACCTGAAACCTAGTCCTCCTGATTAAGTACCTGATCCTACGAATTATATGACACAAGGACAGTGCAAAGCACCACTTATGACTTTTATAAATTCACTAGAATTTACTTAATTTTGCATATGCTGCCGGTTTTCATAACATCGGTTCAGGAAACCAATGCTCAAAGTCACATTACGTCATTAATTAAGCATATTGTCCGGGTCAGGGTTGTGATATAACTACTATATTAGAATTATTAATTTATCTCTGGTGAATTAATAATGAGACTTACAGTTAGCTCCAGGGACGACCGTAAGTTAATAATTTTAATTGCAAATGACAACAGTAAGTGGGATGTAAGCCTCGAACATCAATAAAATAGCTAAACTTCTCTGATTTTCATGGAGTTCGTATTTTTACTTATAAAGATTTTCAAAACCATTCACTATGATCTATATTAATTAATAGGGACTTTTTCAAATGTTTACTAACAGCAATTAAGTATTCTCCAGAAAAAAAAATATCTTTTTCTATATCAAGTCGCTATAGAAAAAAATACTATTCAGTATTTCCAATTTTTAGCAGCAATTAAATGAAAAAAATACTTCTACTATAAATGCAAAGGGGAGAATGGCTTTCGTATCATTATAAAATTACTTCTATTTTAAAATAAAACTTACATAACTTACATTTACTAGATTAAATTACAATTACAACAAAAGTTACAATTACTTTGATTAGGTTCCTAGGAAGACTTGTCAAGCTTGGTATGGAAAATTGGAGGGTATTGAAGGCTAGTTTTTATGTAAAGTCGTTAAAATATCTTAAATAAGTTTTTTGTTTACTAAATATTTTTTGTGGGTGTTTTGGTTTAAATGTGATATCACCTGCTTAAGCTCACAAAGGGGGAGGAGGCAGGGGGGACATTTCCAAAGAGTAATATTTTCTAAATGTAAACGGCAAAGGCCAGGGAGCTCCCCTTGTATCTACATTACAATAAAGATGATGTGTGAAACGAATGGAAACCAACAAAAAGAAAACAATTTTCTTACCTATATTTTTACACTCTAAAGTGATTTCAGTTAAGCACTAGGCTAGCAAAAAAGGGGGGTGGGGAATTTAAAATATGCTGCTCTGACTCTTTCATTCACCCTTTTTAGCTTGCCAAAATATCTCATCAAATGATTAGTTAAATCTTGATGCGAATTACTTATGAATAAAGAAAAAAAAATATATCTTGCATAAAATCTTTTGTTGACAGCAAATTCTTAGAAACATCACTTAATCATTTCTTGAAATTGTCGGTGACAAAA
The DNA here is from genome assembly GCF_032884065.1 of Artemia franciscana. NCBI lineage: Eukaryota > Metazoa > Arthropoda > Branchiopoda > Anostraca > Artemiidae > Artemia > Artemia franciscana. The sequence goes on along the minus strand of NC_088875.1, from coordinate 17,702,055 downwards.
TAAGGAAATTAGTCAAAATTTTGAGGTTTCTTTAAGCCGTGAGTGGAAAACTTTGAATTTAGCGCTAAAAACTACCACAAAAAAACTTTCCACTACAGGTCTGAATCTAATTTCCCAGTCTTGCTAATTCATGTCTTCCTGCGAATATAGGAGGAATTTCTGATTGTCACACATAGCCAGGGGTGAAATCTAGATCAAAATATTGGGGGGGGGGGGTAATGTGAAAAGGGTGCCAATAAGCTAAATCTTGAAGGGGCTCAATGTGAAAAGGGTTCCAATAATTGACTAAATTGACAAATTAATTTTTTAAAGAGTGAAAAACAGAAAAAAAAAACAAGGAATGAGGGCGTCAGATATAATCTTGGGGGACCACCCCCCCCCCCCTCTGCCCCCTGGATCTACCAGTGCTGGCTCAATGTGAAAAGGGTTCCAATAGTTGACTAAATTGAAAAATTAATTTTTTAAAAGAGTGAAAAACAGAAAAAAAACAAGGAATGAGGGCGTCAGATATAATCTTGGGGGACCACCACTCCCCCTCTGCCCCCTGGATCCACCAGTGCAATAGTTGGCTTGGATAAAAGGTTCGCTAACAACGTCTGAACTGGTTCAGTTCGAACAGGTGGTAAGGAAGTTAGCAAGAAGCACAACTTTATCAACGAATAAAAGCTTAGACTAAGTTAATTTCACAAGAAACGAAATATAAACGAAAACAAAAATCAAACCACGTGAAGAATCCATTATTAAAAATTTGAACAAATAGGCCTACGTCAAAGACTAAATTAGAAAGAGAGGGGTGTATTCCTGTCGCAAATTCTATGTAGAACATGCAATTCGTTTTTCGGGGGTCTTAAGGCTTCTCCAGTATGGTGTAGGTTTACTGTCACATTTTCAGGCCCGCTTCCCACCCTATTTCTCAACTGCGAACATATTTGCTCCTCAGAGGCAACGTCTAGACAGTATCTGACCTTTAGCCTAGTTCTAGACCCATTTAGAGGGGGGCCAACCTTCGGTGCACCGTGGTGGAGACCCCAGCAGGTGGATATTCCGCTAGGACAAAACTTAGAATTTAATGACATCTATTCATTTTTCTTTATGGTAATACCTTTGTTCCAACTTTTATTATTTTTGGATCGATCAAACTTAGACTTTTCTCTGTATTTATAGATTTGTTTTCTCGGTTTATTAGGTCCAGTTCATGAAAATTCAACTTCAAAGACAGAGTAGCAAAGGGACAGGTGGGTAATACCGGCCAGACGTTAAAATGACGGACGGTAGCCAATACGATTGGAGTAGCGTTGTCTCAACATTTAGGGTGTTATATGAGGGGGGAGGTCATGGGGCGTAAGCTTTTTATCATATTTCAGGAAGTCTATGTTTCCCTTCGGATCATTTAAACAAAATAGATATTAAATGTTTCAGGAGCATTTTAACTTTTGGGAGATTTCCTATGAAGACCCACTTTCTTTTGGTAGGTAGTTCCTGGGGCCCAAAAAATATATCACCCTTTTTTCGTTATTCAAAACTTTCTGTTCTGTCGATTTGCATCAAACTTCTTTTGTCAAGGTGACAAGAGTTAAGGGGGGGTGGGAATATGCATGGAGTAGAGTTTCATCTTTGAGCTAGCAGTATTCAAAACGTTCTTTTAATTTGTATCCTTTTTTTTAAGTTTGTGTTAGGACAAGATTTAGAATTTAATGACATCTTTTCCTTTTTTTTTATGATACTACTGTTCTCCGCCTTTTATTATGTCTGGATTGATTAAACTAAGATTTTCTCTGTGTTTTAAGATTTTTCTCTTCTTCCTTTTTTACTATTTTCTGGGTTCAATACGTCCAGTGCTTGGTTACATGGAGGGAGGAGGTCATGGGGCATAAATTATTCGTCCCATTTCAGGAGTCTTTTCACTTTTGTGGTATAGAGTAGTTTTTTCATCGCATTTTTTCTTAACAAGAATATTAAAGATTTTTTCAACCCCCTGATAACACCATTAATTTCCGAATAAGTTCAATGGGGGAGGGGCATCAGTAAACGGTTTGAATTTGTATTAGGACCCTAACACTTTCTCAAATTTGAAAACCTTGTTTTACATCTTCATACACATCTGGGGGGACATTTTGACAAAGGGGATACTAGGCGTTTAGACTATATAAATGATGACCCGGGCTCGCTACAACTTGGCGGAGACACCACCAGGTGGATATTCCACAAGCTTATGGTGTATGACATCACAGATGGTTAACATGGTCCGACTTAAAGCTAAGATATTCGAAACCACAGGTCTACCTTATTTTAGAAACACACTTTGGAGCCAACCTATTTACTTAATATCTATTTTATTACTTCAGAATAATTTCTTTTTCTTTAATAAAACTTTTTTTTGTGAACCTGGTTTTTGCATTTGAGTACATATTTTTTTCTTTTTTTACTCCCTACCTTACTTTTTAGACTATATGTAGACTCCATTTGCACCAAACTACCCACAAGGCTTCATTTTATTACGTTTAAACGAGTTTTTTTTCGCTCTTAAACCATACTTTTCACACTTGCGTACTTTCCTGTACCAACATAGTATCCAAAAGCCTTCATTTTATTTATTTTAAACGAGTATTTTCTTTTTTTGTACTCCTAAGCAATATCTTTTACACTCGTGTACACTCCTATAACACCAAACTACCCTCGACATTATTTACCCACAGCTACTTTTTAAACTTCCGTACACTCTTATAGCAACATAACTACCCTCAAGATTTCATTTATTAATTTCGAACCTTCTTTATTTTGCTCCAAGCCCCTACATTTCACACTTTTATACACTCCTATAACACAAAACTACCCTCAAACCTTCATTTTAATTATTTCAAACGTATTTTTTTCTTCTGTTTTTTCACCTTTCAACCCTACTTTTCACACTTGCGTAACACTCCTATAACACAAAACTACCCTCAAACCTTCATTTTAATTATTTCAAACGTATTTTTTTTCTTCTGTTTTTTCGCCTTTCAACCCTACTTTTCACACTTGCGTAACACTCCTATAACACCAGACTACCCTCAAGCCTTCATTTTACTAGCGTCAAACAGTTCTTTTTTCTTTATTTCCCTCCTAATTCATACTTTCCACGCTCCCAAACTACCCTCAAGCCTTCATACTATTAATTTCAAACGAGTTTTTTTTTTCTTTATTTCACTTCTAAACCATACTTTTCACACTTGCGTACACTCCTATGACGCCAAACTACCTTCAAGGCTTCAGTTTATTAATTTCAATCGAGTTTTAATAAAATGAAGTCTTGTTAGTAGTTTCAGGTTATTTGACACGAAACTTGTTAGTAGTTGACGAAAAAATTAAGGTTGGGAGTAAAAAAAAAAAAAAAAAAAAAAAAAAAAAAAAAAAAAAAAAAAAAAAAAAAAAAAAAAAATTGTGTACTCAAATATAAAAGCCAGGTTCACAAAAAAACTTTTATTAAAAAATAAATTATTCAGAAGTAATAAAATAAATATTGCAAAATTAGCTGGGTTCCGAAGTGTTTTGAAATACGGTTGACCTGTGGTTCCGAATATCTTAGCTTTAAATTGGGCCAAGTTTACCATCCATGATTTCGTACACCGTAAGCTTGCGGAATATCGACCTGGCGGGGTCTCCGGCATGGTATAGTGGGCCTGGGCTATCATTTCTGTAGTCTAAGCACCTAGTGTGCCCTTAGTCAAAATGGCCTCCAGATGTCTACGAAGATGTAAAACAAGGTTTTCAAATTCGAAGAAGTGTTAGGGTTCTAATAAAAAATCCAGAAAAAAAAAAAATGTGAGAATAAAAAAAGTACATCTTTTGTAGTACATTTTGAAATATTTGAGTGTCAAAAAAAAATTGGAGAATCGGTAATTTGATGAGTCTCCCCCATTAAACTTATTTGGAAATTAATGGTGTTATCAGGAGGATGATCGAATCGAAAGAAATGAATACTGCTAGTTCATAGGCAAAACCCTACTCCATGTATATCCCCATCTTCCTTCACTCATGTCACACTAACAAAAGAAGTTTGATGTAAATTTATAAGATAGAAAGTTTTGAATAACGAAAAAAATGATACGTGTTTTGGGACCCAGGAACTACCTACCAAAAGTAAGTGGGTCTTCACAGGAAATCCCCAAAAGGTAAACAGCTCCTGAAACTTTTAATATTTATTTTGTTTAGATGATCCGAAGGGAAACATAAACTCCCTGAAATGTGACGATGAACCTACGCCCCATAAACCTCCTCTATCCATGTAAAGCCCCGAAATTCGAGACAACCATACTCCAAATGTATTGTCCCCCTCCGTCATTGTAACGTCTGGCCGGTATTACCCCCTATCGCTTTGCCACTCTGTCTATGAAGTTGAATTTTCCTGTAATTGACCTATTAAACCGAGGAAATAGTAAAAAAAAATGAAACAAAAATCTAAAAATACAGAAAAAAATTGGAGTTCGATCAATCCAAAAATAATAAATTTTGAAAAGAAATATTATCCCAAGGAAAATGAAAAGATGTCATTAAATTCTAAGTATTGTCTAGTGGAATATCCACCTGTGGGGTCTCCAAAAAGGTTTACCAAAACTCCACCCCCCCCCCCTCTAGAAGGGTTCACGATCTAAGACAAACTTCTAAATCTGAGTTTGATCAATCCAAAAAATAAAGAAAGTTGGAAAAAAGGTATACATCAAAACAAATTGAAAATTCTAAAAGGGTTTATATCCTAAGACGAGCTCCCAAAATCTGAGTTTGATCAATCCAAAAATAATAAGAAATCGGAAGAACAAAAATCTTGAGGTGGCAAGAACAAAATCGTACAATGCACAGGTCCTCTAATCAAAGAGTTCATGGTAAGGAACTGTAGTAAGGAGCGATCCGGCTCAATAGTAACCGAAACTCTAAAAAACAGAATTTTGATACCAATAGATATATCAAAAGAATCGAATTTTAATGCTGAATTTTAAATATATAGGTATCATTAAGTTTAGTAATACCTATCGAAAGTTACGAGCCTGAGAAAATTTGCCTTATTTCGGAAAAAAGGGGGAAAACCCCCCAAAATCATAGAATCTTAATGAAAAAGCATACCATCAGATTCACCATGTAAGAGAATCCTGCTGTAGAGGCTCCTATCTGCAAAAACGTGGAATTTTGCATTTTTTGCCAGAAGAAAGATGGATATGTGTTTATTTGTTTTTTTTTTTTACCCAGGGGTGATCGTATCGACCCAGAGGTATAGAATATCACGAGAGGGCTCATTTTGAAGGAAACTAAAAGTTATAGTGCCTTTTTCAAGTGACGAAAAAATTAGAGGGCTACTAGGCCCCCTTCCACACTAATTTTTTTTAACAAAGTCACCGGGTCAAAATTTTGAGATAGCCATTTTTTTCAGCATAGTCGAATAACTAACTATATCCTTGAGAACGACTAAATCCCCCAAAGCTCCCAGGGGAAGGACTGCAAGTTATGAACTCTGCCTATTGTTTACATATAGTATTGGTTATTGGGAAGTATAGAGACGTTTTCCAGGGGATTTTTCTGGTGGTGGGGTGGTTCGGGGGTGGTTCTCCGGGAGCGGGTTTATGTTGGAGGATCTTTCATTGGAGAAAATCATGTGGGAAGTGAATTTAAAAGCAGGGGGTGCTGGATTTTCCAGCATTATTTAAAATAAATAATGAAAAATTGAATTAAAAAACTAGTTTTTTTTCAACTTAGAGTAAGGAGCAACATTAGAACTGAAAACGAGCAGAAATTACTGTGTATATGAGGGGGTTCTTCCCCTCGTCAATATCTCGCTCTTTACGCTAAGGTATTTTTAGTAACTTCAAAAGAGCTATTTATTCTAATTAAACGGCCTTTGTGATTCAGGGTTCATTTTTAGGGATTTGGAACAAAATTCGAACTTTAGTGTAAAGGGCGAGGCAAAAGAGGAGGCAAAAAATATACGAATATAGAAGTTCGTTACGTAAGTTACGTATATTTATTACTAATAAAAACGATCGTAAACAAAATTAAAGTTGTAGTGGCCTTCTTAAGTAACCAAAAAAATGGAGGGCAACTAGGTCCCTCCCCACCCCTTTTTTCAAAATCGTCCGATCAAAACTTTGAGAAAGCCATTTAGCCGGAAAAAGCAAAAAAATAATATGCACATTTCGTTTTAATTATTCGTGTACGATGAGCCAAAATAAAAACCTGCATTAATTCAAAAATGTTCAGAAATAAAAAAAAACAAGCTGCTTTAACTGAAAGTAAGGAGCGACATTAAAGCTTAAAACAAACAGAAATTAATCTGTATATGAAAGGGGCTGTCCCCTCCTCAACGCCCCACTCTTTACACTAAAGCTTGTCTCTTTGTCACAGTTCTACTTATAAAACAATTAAAAATTTTAGCGTAAAGAGCGGGACGTTGAGGAGTTTTTAAAAAAAAAATTGGTAAGAAAACAAGGAATGAGGAAACAAAAAAATCTTGGGGGGAAGTTCGTGCCCACCCCCTGGATCCGCCAGTGTTGCTACCTGTGATCTAAAAGGAAAAGTCACCACAAAAAACGTCAAATTTTTCTTTCACTATAGTAAAAATACAATTACTTCAAGCTTTCAGCAGTAATCAATTTAAAAAAAAGACAAGTTTTATGAACTGAAAGTAAGAAGCAATATTAAAACTTAGAGTTAACACAAATTAATCCATATATGAAGGAGGTTGCCCTTTCCCCAGTCCTTAATCTTTACGCTAAAGTTTTAAAGTTCTTTAAAAATAATTTCCTGAGAACCTGAGAATTTCTTAAAGAATTATGAAAAAGTCAAACTTTGGCGTAAAGAGCAAGTGCTGAGGAAGGGACTGCCCATCATATTTTTTGCTCGTTTTAAGGTTAAATAAGTGCTGTAATTTGTTCAAAATCTTATGGGGTGGCAAAGTTGTAGCCCATTTCCCTAATCAAGTGAAAATGACAGTGAAAATGAAAAATGAGCCATATAGTACAATAAAGGCAAAAATTATACTAAAAGATGACCTTTGTCTTTGGATGCTTGAATTATGCAGGCTTATCTTAGTTTTATCAAGATTTTTGCAGAAACCTAATTTCAGCTGGGGGGAGGGAACTGGGGTCTGGTGGGGACAGTTGCCAACTCGTTTTTTAAATTTTATAATTGTCTTTCAAATCATGTCAGGAAATTCCCTCCTCCCTATAAATTCTCCATTAAAATTTGCACTGAAAACTTTCCTCCAGAAAATTCTTTCCTTGGAAACCTCTCTCTCGCAGGAAATTCCGCCCCCAAAATTTTCGTATACTCCCCAATAGCATATAGCATCTGTGAACAATGGACAGATTGCGTAGCTTACAACCCTTTTCTCAGGAGCTAAGAGGGGGGGGGGGGCCATGTCAGCCCCAAAGGCATACTTTTTTTATATCTGAATCAAATAGCCGTCTAAAAATTTTGACCAGAAATCTTTGGGGGAAAAGGTACATGGGAGGGGGGCTATTTCTCCTCCAATCTTTGTGCTCACTTAAAAACGACATTAGAACGTTTAGTTTCTGTTAGAATTAAGTGCTCTCTAGGACCATCGCTTCGATCTGATCATCTCTGGGAACAACGATAAATAAACAGTTCTGCATCTGTGATCTTTCTTCTGGCAAAAAATGAAAATTTCATATTTTTGTAGATGGGAGTTTGAAACCTTTGCCGTAGGTTTCTCTGATATGCTGAATCTGATGGTGTGAGTGTCATTAAGATTCATTGTCTTTTTGGGATTGTATTACCCCTTTTTAAAAAACTGGGCAAATTTTCGCAGAGGTGACACTTCAAGAAAATTTGAGGGGGGGGGGTTCAGTCCTTAATCTGGTTTGGAAGGAATTGTTCTTTTTCCATTTTTTCTATTCAAATACAAGAAAAAATTATTTCTAATGAAAATATCCCCAAAAAGGCATTTTTCAAAGTGGTGTGGGGAGTGGCGAAAAGCATAGGAGCCATTATGTAGGGTTTTCATCTGGGGTATCAATTGAGATGGCATAGGCAATTGCTTACTTACCATCTCCCCTCTCTAGATTTTATCTATTCCAGTCATAAACTGTCACAGTAACTGTTATCATACGAAGCAGAATTATTAATATTTGTATAGATCGTATAAAGGTTACTTTAAAATTCATATTTCCTGTTGCATCGGTCTCAGTAGGCTACCCATATCAGAGAGAGGCCGGGGGCCTAGGGAACTTCAGGTTAAACGAATTCCCATAAAACATCTGAACTTCAGATGCCAGGCGGGCGGATAAAGTCTGCAAGAACAAGAGAGAGAAGAAACATAGAACCCGTCCCAGATCACAAAGGCCCGGGATGATAGTTGGCAATGGTGCAATTATGCCAGGGTTACCACCGGTGAAAAAAAAATTACTAGATTCTTGAAAAAAATTCACTAAATCAGAACATAAATCACTGGATAATTTAAGAGAGTCATACTTATTCCCGCCGTTTACCCGTTTTTGTAGATAGGAGTTGAAGCCATTTAACCAAACACTTGGAAAATTATAGTTTCTACGACTATCTTAGTTCTACGACTATCTACCTTTAGGTTTGCCCTATGAATGACGCAAGGACAGATGATAGATAGACTTAGATAGACTATACAGATTATAGACTAGACAAAATATGTAGTGGCTGTAATTTAACCTAGGGAATATGTGTTACCGAGCTTTAACACCCATCAAATAAAAGCAAATTTTCACGAGCGTCAAAGTAAAACAGTAAAACACATCAAAAATGAAAATATAGGGGATAAACTCTTCACTTTGGACAATTTCCATTCAACTTCCCAGGGACTTCAATTCAGGTCCGCATTCAAAACGTTTCTGGAGACGTAGGAGAAAGCTTGGTCAAGTCTGACAAAAGACGGTACAACTTAAACATTACATTACAACTTAAACGGTACAACATAGACGGTAAAACGGTACAAATTAAACAAAAAAAACAATAGGAAACTCTTTTGTTTGTGTTTCTTAGATCACGACCAAAGACGACATGTACCTTTGTCACCCTCGCTGATATTTTTGGACCTAGATCTCCATTTGACAAGATAGTTGAACCAAGGTAGGCGAACTACATAACTAACTTGACATTCTGACCAAGAGCTGTTGTAGATGCTAAAGCACTAGGCGGTGTCACGTCAACAGGCAATGTTTTGGTTTTGCACCAATTTACTTTTAAACCAAGCTTTTCAGCAGCAGTCATGACTGAATTTTCACAAACGCTGTCAGCAAACTCAAGAACCAAACAATCCATTTGGAACAGTAAAACTGTTCCAAATGGCTTTATCAGCTATGTTTTGGCAAGCACAGGGTCTAAAACAAAGTTGAAGGGTTCAGATGCAGTGATGTAGCCTTACCTTTCTCAATTTTGAGATATGACGAGGGCTAACCTTTTACATTGATAATATGAAAAAAACTTCGTTTTCTTAAAGAGTTAAAGAGGCTGCGTCCCAAAGTCGAACCTTAAAACGTGCAGGAATTAGGAGAGGCAGTTGGGGGGCTGCCGCCCCCCAAACCCCCCGCTTTTAAAGACTCTTTTGTACAGGTCTTTTGTTGAAGGGGGCGTCCGCCCCCCTAACCCCCCGCTCTTGGCTTCGGAAAGGCCCTCTTTTAATTAACAAAAAATTGAAATTCGAAAAATGTTAAACACAAAAGGACAGGAGAACCATTGCGCCGAAACTAGTAATTAGTAACAATGAAGTCCCCCCACAACAAAAAACCTTTACAAAAGAGTCTTTAAAGGCGGGGGGTTTGGGGGACGGCAGCCCCCCAACTGCCTCTCCTAATTCCTGCACGTTTTAAGGTTCGACTTTGGGACGCAGCCTCTTTAACTCTTTAAGAAAACGAAGTTTTTTTTATATTATTTCTGTACGTTTTTCTACAATCCATGGTGGATGTAATTTAATAATTCCTCTACGAATGTTGATATTCGTAACTTTTAAGAATTTCAAAAATTCTTGATAAGAATTTCTAGGATAAGGATTTTAAGAATTTCAAAAATTCGACGCGGAATTCTCCGAGTAATTTTCCTGGAAAGTTTCTTTGGGAAATCTTAACCCCCCGATTTTCTAGCTTAGATTCCTGTACGTTTTAAGGTTTGACTTTGGGACGCAGCCTCTTTAACTCTTTAAGAAAACGAAGTTTTCTTAAAGTTCTAAAACTTTCGGGGGGTTAAGATTTTCCTACGAAACTTTCAAGGGCACTTACTCGGAGAATTCTGCATCGAATGAGTCTTCGTACACCCAGATCCGATGTCGGCTGTGACCTGTAGGCGTCGAGAAAAAAAAATATGAAAATTAAGTGGCTATGCGTGGTTTCTGGAAAACAGGGAAGGAGTTATCGGATCGAGCTGAAATTTCGCGGATAAGCTCCTGGGCTCTAGGGGACCTTAACTTGTGAATTTCAGCCCGATCGGACAACGTTAAAGGGGGGCTGGGGTTGGTGGGTCGAAACTTTCGGCCAGATTTTCCCCATGAAGGAAAAGTCGGAGGGTGATGAAATTTGGTAGGTTTCTTAGTTGGAGCTCGGGCTACGAAATGCATCCCTCCCCATCCCTCTGCAACCACTGGAACCGAAGATCGCTTAACATTGTCGTGGTTCGCCTCTTTATAGAGGCACGAGTGTGCCTCCTTGATTAATCAAAAAAACTTTTTCCACAATAGAAGTTTTTAAAAAAAGTGAAAACTCCATTAAACCAAAAATGAGTAAAAATAGAATCCAATAGCCTACCAAGCATAAAAGCACCACAAATCAGCATCAATGAATAAATGAAACCCAAAACGAACCGAAATTACAATAAATAGCCGAGTCAAACTCAAAACAAGCAGAAATTAACAAGGATAGGGCTCAAAACCCCGATGTTTTCTAAAAGCCAGAATATAATTTGCTGTTTACAGAAAAAATACAAATGAATGTACATTGTCAATTTAACACACCTGTACTGATATTTATTCCTTGAAGTCTTAATTAGTTTTTGATTTCTTAAAGTTATAAAAGTGAAAACATTAGAAAATTTTTTTCAGTAAAGTGCAAATTATATTCCGGTTTTTAGAAAACATAGGGGCCCTATTCATGTTAGTTTCTGCTGGTGTTAAGTTTGACTCAATTATTTATTGTAACTTCTGTTCGTTTTGGGTTTCATTTATTCGCTGATACTGATTTGTGGTAGTTTTATGTTTGGTAGATTATTTGATTCTATTTTTACTCGTTTTTGGTTTCATGGAGTTCGAAAACTTATTCTGTGGAAAATGTTTTTATGGCACTTGGTATTAACCAAGTGACATATAGCAATCGCAAATTCTGTCGGTCTGTCGGTCCCGGTTTTGCTTCTTTAGGCACTTCCAGGTAAGCTAGGACGATGGAATTTGGCAGGCGTATCAGGGACCGGACCAGATTAAATTAGAAATAGTCGTTTTCCTGATTTGACCATCTTGTTAATTCGGAAAAAATATAAAAAATGAAGTATTTTTAACTTACGAACAGTTGATCAGATCTTAATGAAATTTGGTGTTTGGAAGAACATCGTGTCTCAGAGCTGTTATTTTAAATCCCGACCGGATCTGGTGACATCGAGGGGGGAGGGGGGTTGGGATGGGGAAACCTAAAATCTTGGAAAACACTTAGAGTGGAGGGATCAGGATGAAACTTGGCGGGAAAAATAAACACAAGTCAAAGATACATGATTGACATAACCAGAACAGATCCGCTCTCTTTGGGTAGTTGGGGGGGGGTTAATTTTGAAAAATTTGAAAAAATGAGGTATTTTTAACTTACGAACGGGTGATCGGATCTCAATGAAATTTATATATAGGTGGATGTCGTGTCTCAAAGCTCTTATTTTAAATCCCGACCGGATCTGGTGACATTGGGGGAGTTTGAGGGGGGCCTAAAATCATGGAAAACGCTTAGATTGGAGGGATCGGGATGAAACTTGGTGGGAAAAATAAGCAGAAGTCTCAGATACGTGATTGACATAATTGGAACGGATCCGCTCTATTGGGGGGGGGGGCTAATTCTGAAAAATTAGAAAAAAATGACGTAGTTTTAACTTACGAAGGAGTGATCGGATCTTCATGAAACTTCATATTTAGAAGGACCTCGTAACTCAGATCTCTTGTTTTAAATCTCAACCGGATCCAGCGTCATTGGGGGGGACCGGAAATATTAGAAAATACTTAAAGCGGAGAGATCAGGATGAAAATGCATGGGAAGAATAAAAACCCAAGATGCGTGACTGACATAACCAGACCAGATCTGCTCTCTTTGGTGGAGTTGGGGGCCGGGGTAATTCGGAAAAATGAGGCATTTGTAACTTAAGAACGGGTGACCAGATCTTAATGAAATTTTATATTTAGAAGGATCTTGTGCTTTAAAGCTCTAATTTTAAATTCCAACCAGATCCTGTGAAATTGGGGGGAGTTGGAGGGGGAAACCGGAATTCTTGGAAATCGTGAAAATTGGGGTATTTTTATCTTACGAATAGGTGATCGGATCTTAATGAAACTTGATATATAGAAGAATCTTAGTCTTAAATGCTCCATTTTCGACTCGAATTGGATCCGGGGACATAGGGGGTTGGAGGAGGGAAACAGAAATATTGGAAAACGCTTAGAGTGGAGAAATCGGATGAAACTTGATGGGAAGAATAAGTACAAGTTCTAGATATGTGATTGACATAATTGGAAGGGATCCGTTCTCTTTGGAGGAGCGGGGGGGGGTTAATTTGGAAAAATTAGAAAAATTGAGGTATTTTTAACTTAAGAACGGGTGACCGGATCTTAATGAAATTTTTTATTTAGAAGGAATTCATGTTTCAGAGCTCTTATTTCAAATCCCGACCAGATCTGTTGACATTGGGGGGAGTTGGAGGGGGGAAATCTTGGAAAACGCTTGGAGTTGAGGAATCGGGATGAAGCTTGGTGGATATATAAGCAAATGTCCTTGATACATGATTGACGTAACCGTACTGGATTCGCTCTCTTTGGGGGAGTTGGGGGAGGGGTTCAGTGATTTGGCGAGCTTGGTGCTTCTGGACGTGCTAGGACGATGAAAATTGGTAGGCGTGTCAGGGAGCTGCACAAATTGACTTGATAAAGTCGTTTTCCCCGATTCGACCATCTGGGGGGCTAAAGGGCGAAGAAAAATAAGAAAAATGAAATATTTATAACTTACGAGTGGGTCATCGGATCTTAATGAATTTTGATATTTAGAAGGACATCGTGACTCAGAGCTCTTATTTTAAATCCTGACCGGCATTAAGCCTCTGATTTTCCTTTTAAATCTATTGATTCTTATTATTTTGTTAGAGCTCATACCATATGAGCTCTTGGCTCTTCTTGCCTCATCACAAGTGTCATATGACCTCTTAGCTATTGTTTTAATTAATTTCTGTTCGTTTTATATTGACATATTCTTTTTCAGGAAAAAAGAAAATAATAGTTTGAATCTTTCCGGTTCTTCCTTAAGAATTTATGGTTTGGCCTGATATTTGTATGCTGGAGAATCTTTTTCAACAATTTTTAACAACACACACCATTTTGAAAATAGTGACACAAATAGCAGTGTTTAACTAAGTCATATACATCCTCTAGTTGACCTGATAAATAAAGCAAAAAAAAATGACAGCCTTGATAAAGTTAAATTTTTTTGATTTAGTTAAATTTTAAGAGCAGGAGTAGTATTAGAAGTAGCCCGGAAAGTCTGAGCTTAATATTCTTGGTATATTGCTGAGATGTCTTATTGGCAACCAGTCTATACACGGTGCGCTTTGAATCAATTTTAAAGCAACATTTATTGTTTAAGCATAAAGGACAAATTACATAACTGTGGAGGGTTGAACTAACCAGTAACCCTAGAAATATAGTTACTAGACTGTTCAGCTATGCTGAACAAAATGGCTGTCTTAAAATTTTGATCGGAAGTGTTTGGAAAATTATGAGCTAAACAGGAGGGCTGATTGCCCTCCAGTCACTTTTGACTCTTAAAGAGGGCACTAGAACTTTTAGTTTCCAACCATATTAGCTCCCTTAAAATATCACTGATGTTACTAGCTATGATAGAGCAGCACTGCCTATGTCCTTATATGTCCAGTATTGCTTATATGCCTTTTTAATAACTCTATGCATATAGTTTTTTTTTATTGAAACCCCCCTAAACGGTCCCCTAAAAATTTAAACTTAATTTCATTAGCATCATTAGTTACAGTAACCGTAGAAGCAGCATTAAATGTATACACAAAGTGTCTTCTGGCTATCTCAAAATCCGTCACGACTTACCCCAAAATATCTAACTTGATGATGTAAGCTGTTATCGACTGTGATATTACTTTGTCACCCTTTTGACAATATACATGATCATAGTTCCTTTTAATTTAGTTCAGCATCTGCCTAAATATTTTTTGACAGCTTCACCTTAATACCCATAGTTTTTGTAGTAGCAACAGTTGTAGTAGCAGTAGTAGCATTACTAGTAGTTTGCATATAGCACTTTTGGTTTTTTCCAACATCTGCTTTAACACACGGCGAAAATTTCTACTTAATCTTATCAACCGTTTCAAAAGCATTTCTGATACGTCCTCTTGACAATCTATGTGGGCATAGTGTGTTTCGATTTAGTTCAATACAGTTTCAATATTGCCCAAAATTTTCGCCTTAATACCCTTAGCTTTGCCAGCAGTAATAGTAGCACCAGCAGTTATAGCAATAGCAGTAGTAGTAGTAGTAGCAGTAGAACTAATAGTAGTAGTCTTAGCCTTAGTAGCAGTAGTAGTAGAAGTAGCAGTAGTAATAATAGCAGCAGCAGTAGCAGTTGTAGGAGTAGAAGCAGTAGTATTATGATGCAAATATTGTCTTTTGGTTAGTTCAGTATCCCCGACAACAAGCCTTGTAAGTTTTAATTTCATACACTGAACTGTTCCTAAGAGGCTGCTGATATGCCCTTTTAACAACTTGTATACAGATGACGTGTTGTGATTCAGTATACCTTGCCTCTTAAAAATTCTCTGAAAATTTTACATTCACAACCTTAGGTATAGTTGTAATAGCAGTCACAGTAGAAGTATTAGGACTCAACTTAATACAATTAGCCTTTGCTATGACATTTTCGATATAATAATAATAATAGTAGCCTTTAATCGCTCCCTTTATCACACAGCTACAACATGAGTATCGTCAAATAAAATCACAGAAAAAATAAAGCACAAAAAGACACAACACCAAGAAACACAAATGATGAGCTTGACTTCAGAACACTGTTATCGTAACACCTGATGTAGTAGGGCACAAAGGAGTTTTAAAATCTTGTCGTTGAGTGTGTAACCGGGCATTCTAAAAGTTTTTTTCCCTGTTTCTGAGTTGCAGACCTTGTTTTCTCTGCGTGTGTCTCTGAAGTAAACGGGGTAGGATGTCTCGGTGTGTTGAGAGCTTCAGAATATCAGCTCCAAACCTCATCAGCATATCATGCCTCCTTTCATGCAGGGTTTGGAGCTTGAGTTCGCTCAAGCTTTGTTCATAGTTTTTGTAATTTAGCCCAAGAATTATTCTACAGGCTCTCCTCTGAATTGTTTTGATGTCTTTTTGATAACCTGTATATTCATATAGTTCTTGAAATTTTTATCTTAATTCCCATAGCAGATGCAATAAGTAGTAGTCGAAGCAATAGTAGTAAGAGAATTAGTAAATGTAGTAGTGGTAGTAATATTAGTAGCAGGGTGCACATACTTCAATTCGGTCAATCGACCTTTCCTTTTAAGCATTCTCTGAGAGTTCCAGCCTAATATACAAGGCAATTCTTCATATACAGTATTTTGACAATCTAAATGCACATGGTATCTTATGTTAGTTCAAATTTAGCATCAATATTCTCTCGAATTTTACCTTCATAGACTTAGCCTTAATGGTACTGGTATCACATTAGATGGTAGTAGAAGTAGTCGCAGTACTATTGCTGTATTAGTAGAAGTAGCAACAGTAGTAGCAGCAGCATTAATAGAGCTATTAGCATGTAAATCTTGCCTTTTAGTCAGTTGAAGATCCCTTTCATGATGCCTCTGGAAGTTTCACCTTGAAATGGTAACCCTGCGCCTTTGAACCTCTTTTGACGCTGTTTTCACCTTTCCAAAAAAATTCTGATTATGCGCCTTTGAACCTCTTTTGACGCTGTTTTCACCTTTCCAAAAAAATTCTGATATGCGCCTTTGAACCTCTTTTGACGCTGTTTTCACCTTTCCAAAAAAATTCTGATATGCGCCTTTGAACCTCTTTTGACGCTGTTTTCACCTTTCCAAAAGAATTCTGATATGCGCCTTTGAACCTCTTTTGACGCTGTTTTCACCTTTCCAAAAAAATTCTGATATGCGCCTTTGACCCTCTTTTGACGCTGTTTTCACCTTTCCAAAAAAATTCTGATATGCGCCTTTGAACCTCTTTTGACGCTGTTTTCACCTTTCCAAAAAAATTCTGATATGCACCTTTGACCCTCTTTTGACGCTGTTTTCACCTTTCCAAAAAAATTCTGATATGCGCCTTTGACCCTCTATTGACGCTGTTTTCACCTTTCCAAATAAATTCTGATATGTGCCTTTGACCCTCTTTTGACGCTGTTTTCACCTTTCCAAAAAAATTCTGATATGCGCCTTTGACCCTCTTTTGACGCTGTTTTCACCTTTCCAAAAAAATTCTGATATGCGCCTTTGAACCTCTTTTGACGCTGTTTTCACCTTTCCAAAAAAATTCTGATATGCGCCTTTGACCCTCTTTTGACGCTGTTTTCACCTTTCCAAAAAAATTCTGATATGCGCCTTTGAACCTCTTTTGACGCTGTTTTCACCTTTCCAAAAAAATTCTGATATGCGCCTTTGACCCTCTTTTGACGCTGTTTTCACCTTTCCAAAAAAATTCTGATATGCGCCTTTGAACCTCTTTTGACGCTGTTTTCACCTTTCCAAAAAAATTCTGATATGCGCCTTTGAACCTCTTTTGACGCTGTTTTCACCTTTCCAAAAAAATTCTGATATGCGCCTTTGAACCTCTTTTGACGCTGTTTTCACCTTTCCAAAAAAATTCTGATATGCGCCTTTGACCCTCTTTTGACGCTGTTTTCACCTTTCCAAATAAATTCTGATATGCGCCTTTGACCCTCTTTTGACGCTGTTTTCACCTTTCCAAAAAAATTCTGATATGCGCCTTTGAACCTCTTTTGACGCTGTTTTCACCTTTCCAAAAAAATTCTGATATGCGCCTTTGAACCTCTTTTGACGCTGTTTTCACCTTTCCAAAAAAATTCTGATATGCGCCTTTGAACCTCTTTTGACGCTGTTTTCACCTTAATACTCTAAGCCTTACAAGGTGTTGCAATTGAACTAGTAGTTGGAATAGTTTAGTAGCAGTAGTCGCACATGCATATATTGCATGCATATTTTGCTTTTTTGTCAATTGATCTCCCTCTTTAAGTGTTCTCTGAAATATCCAACTCGATACCCAAATCCTTTTTTTGAGGTACACCCTATTGACAATCTGCATGCAGATAAATTTTCACCTTCATACGCGTAGCCTTAATTGAACTAGTATCACAGTAGTATTTGTAATAGTAGGAGCAGTAGTACCAGTAGTAGTGTGTTATTATTATTAGTAGTTAAAGTAGTAGCAGCAGTACTAATTGCAGTAGTAGCAGGTACATTTTGCCTTTTGATCAACTGAACATCCCACTCATGATACCCCTGAATTTTCCTCTTGATAAAATAAGCCGTTCCAGAAATATTGCTGATACGACCTGATACGATACGATGCTGATAACACATATAGTATGATATAAAACATATAGAACATATAGTATGTTTTAATTTAGTTCAGCTTTCCCCTCATCATTTCCTCAGATGTTGATTTAAATATCCTCAGCTTTAGTAGTACTCGCTACAGAAGTAATAGTTTTAGTGATAGAATTGATAATAGCAGTAGTAGTTGTGATAGCAGTGGAAGCAATGGTAGTCATAATTGTAGTATCGTGGAAATATTGCCTCTTTGGTCAACTGATCATCTCCCTTATTATTTCCTGAAAGTTCCAAATTAATATGCTCAGTCATTTCTGAGTTAGGCCCTTAGGGAACCCATATGCACATAGCATGTTTTGACTTATTCAACACCTTCCCTCAACATTCCCTGAAAGACTCACCTTAATGCCCTTCACAATTGGGACAGTAGAAGTCAAACATATATACCTATTCTCAATAACACATACTATATGTGAATAATTGACAGATTGCCTAGCTTACAGCCCTTATCCTGAGGCCTTGGGTGGGGTTTGACATCCTCAAATGGATAATTACTGAAACTTTCAACAATGATGAAAAAAATAGATGTCTCAAAACTCTTTTGGATGTTTTTTGGGAAATGATGTGCGTGGGGGGGGGGGCTGGTTGCTCTCAAATCATTTTGACTCTTAAAAACGACATTATGACTTCAAATTTAAAATTAAATGAGTCCCATCTGAAGCTTATGCGACCACCAATTCCACAAGAGTCTTATATGCTCCCAGGGTATAACTTACAGCCCTTGCTCCAGGGCTCTGGGTGGTTGTGTCAACCCTGGATTCAATGTTATATGTTCTTTGGATTATTTCTAACAAATGGCTATCTCACAATGTCAATCAGATGCATTGGTGAAAAGAGAGGTAGTAAAGAAGGGGGGGCTATTTGAACTTCATCACTTTTGACGCTAAAAAGGAACTAAAGTTTACCTCTAAGGTTTATAAACCCATCCCTTCCATAAGAGCCATAAATGCCCCCGGGGCATAACTTACAACCCTTCCCTCAGTCTCTGGTGGTTTGTATCAGCCCCAAAAGCCTTGTCACATGATCCTTGGGACAAAAAGTCTATTGATGCATATCGGGAAAACTCGACGTGTGTGGGCGTGGTAGCTACCATCTGATCACCATGACTCTTAAAAAATGTCCCTAGAACTTCTGATAACCAATCCAATAAGCCCCCTCTGAAGTATATACAAGCACTTTTCTATAAAAATCTAAGATTCCCCCAGGTTATCATCCTCAAAAATATAATTTCTGGATTTTTCAACTACGTTGAATAAAAATCTCAGATTTTGATTGGATGTCTTTGGGTTAGTGATGGGCTTGGAGGAGACTAGTTGTCCTCCAATCACTTTTGATTATCAAAAGGGGCACTAGCTCTCTCAATTTCTAATTCAATGAGCTCTTTTTGAATTTTCTACAAAGACTCCTACTATACGTGTGCCCTGGTATAAAAAAATAAAATAAATAGATAATACACTGTAACAACATCTTTCTTTACTTAGGTAGCGCTATTGCACTACCTATGATGGAATTTCCACTGTAGTTGCAGTGCACTTGAAGAGACTGACAATCCAAAATAGAAACCATAAAGACATTCTTTTATGTTATAAAGTTTTCTTAATTAGCAATCTAACTGCATGAATTTACCGTGTCATACACAAACCAGCATGAGCCTAGCCTCCTAAGGGCGCCGGAGGACATATAGCTCCCGATGCATACTATACCTGAAAACTAATCCGTTGATTCCTATAAAAAGGAAGTTCGACAGATACCTCCCATATGGATGTGTCAAATACAATCAAATACAGTGGGACAAATACAACCACACATGCTATCAATTCTAATAAACTGTAGAAAAAATTGACTAGTTAAAATACAGATTTTCTATTCAGCACTCGTTTTTTATTTCAACTATATATACAAAAAGATATACGCAATCAAGTTGCGACTAATATAGCTACGATCTTTTGAAGCGTAACCATACTTCAAAAGATCGCACAAGTTCCTAATTTACTCTTCGAATCGCCCTTAATTCACGAGAATTAGGATAGTGACAGGTATTCCAACAAAATGAAATATGCGATTAAAATTACCTTTAATCTTCACGAGGAAGTAAAAAAAGATATTTAAGAGGTATGTTGAATTCAATGCAAACATGAATAAGATTATACTGAAGAGACAGTTAAATATAACATTCTAGTATGTTCCAGTTAGTTTTTGTTAAGTTTGTTAAGTTAATTCTTCTGGTTCTATCATGGGGTTTTCAGCTAATGATAGTTAGCCCCCTTCTTATTTCCCTGGTCTTGTTGCAGTGGAGTTGCAGCAGCACTTATCTACAGCGCTTATAGGCACAATTATGCCTTGCCGCAAAACTGTGATTACTTTTGCTTGCAGTATAAAAATATCTATCATTTTCTGAAATATGCTTAAAAAACTCAAATTTCAGGGACAGACTTTTAGTACGGATAATGGTTGGTATTGCGACATGGTTGTACCCTGTACAATCAGGAAAACAATTCATATGGCCACAGGTGACATTTGCAGGATTTTACATAACGATTAATATAGATGTTGACCCCTAGATTGGTACCAAGATCAAACTAAAATCAGAACGAATACTTTTCATAAGAGTTAAAATCAAATAAACAAGGTAATTAGAATCAGTCATATCATAGTCACAAAACAGAATCAGTCGGTTTAAATTCGTAAAAAAAAGAATAAAAAACCTTGTGCGATTAAAAATAAGTGTGAGAAGTTTCTGAAAAATAATTTTGAGCCCTTGATACCATAGATCTTCTAAAAAAACTTACGCCAGAAAAATAGGGAGAAATTTCGATAACCTTTTATTTACTTACACTGTGTGTAGCATTGCAAATGAATATTAGATGGCGCAGAGAATTTTCTTCACTGAAATTGCAGAAAAACATAGATGACGCACAGCATTCTTTTTTACATAGATTTGCCAGACAATATGGCCGTAAACAATATAAACAAATATATTATTAATTTTACAAGACTGCAGAAACAAAAGTATTTCATGAAATGTCAGAATACACATTTCTATTCGAACTTTTATAAAATTTCGACGGCACATACAAAAAAATCCGCAGAGCTAAGCTACTTTACCAATGAGATATAACAATGCTTCAAAGATCTAATGAAATTATAATTTAATTG
Organism: Artemia franciscana; assembly: GCF_032884065.1. Taxonomy (NCBI): domain Eukaryota; kingdom Metazoa; phylum Arthropoda; class Branchiopoda; order Anostraca; family Artemiidae; genus Artemia; species Artemia franciscana. Next base: position 17,681,052 of record NC_088875.1, on the reverse strand, counting down.
CGAGATCGACCTAGGGGTGTAACTTTGTACTAATATTTGTACAGCTATTAATTGTTTTCCTAAACATCCTGACAGCAACAGACATTCTCACAAATCCTAATTGGTGTTGACGGGACTACATGTGTTTTAGATTGGACTTGGTTAAACATACTTGTTCATAAATTATTTAGTGGCCAATGGCAGTTATTATTTGCAATAACAATCAAACTATTTGCAAGAGAAATTGAAAGAACTGTATAAACATTTTTTATTGAACTAAGTCAAATTTGCTTCTTTTTTAAAATAAATCTTTAGTGGTTAATAGCACATTTATAAAATCTATTTCTTGGTTTAAGGCCATACTATGCCAAATTTGAGTAAATGTTTGTTTTGATGTGCGTACGCCATTGGTACTAGCTTAGTTGTAATAGTAAATCTTTCTAAAAATATTCAGTTAGTTTTATTTTTCATTGCTTCATCTATTCTTCTTTATTTCATCATGCTACTTTACCTCAGAGCATCTAGGCTGAGAAACCAGAGTTTTTTGCCAACATTTATGGTAACCCAAATCTCATTATTGATCTTATTGTTCTGACTAACGCTTTTGGTAAGATTAAGTGATAATAATTACTAAGCTGCAAGGTTTCTTTATCATATGCATGTCACTCAAGCAAAATATATTGTTCTTTAAAATAATCAGATAGCATTAAAAAATTTTGAAATGATTCATTTATTTCTTGTATTAAAACGAACATTGGGCTCTAAGAACTGAAATCAACATTAGACAAGCATGATACAAGTAGATTTCAGCATTCAAAACTAGCTTTAGCTACAATCCAATCACAACTATCCTGGGACTATTTAGGGCTGGCCTATCAAAATCCTGTCCAGAAAATTAAAAAATTTAAACGTACTATTTGTACGTTGTACGTTCAAATACGTACGTTGTATATTGGACATTGTTTAAATTGAAAAATTTAAACAACGTTTGCCATTTGTTCTATTTTTTGGTGCTACTTCTGTAACAAAATAGTTAGACAAGCAAGAAGACAAGAAAGAACATGGTGACTACTGCTCTCAAATCTAAAAATCAGAACGACTCCTTACGTAGTTTTCACTTATTTGCCAATATTTATTTTCATTTTGGGTTTTGAGAAAGTCTCCCCAATAAATTCCCTCAATAATTCCAATAAATTCCGGTGTAGGTACTTGTAAGGAGCTATAGAAAAAGTAATCGTTTTCAGTACTAAAAGCATGAGGAGAAAAACATGTATATTTATAAAGCCAGCATATATATCCTACAAATAAAACCTAGGTATTTTAGAAGACAACACTTCCTTTCTATGACATAAGTAACAGTTCAAATAGGGTAAATACTTTTATTAGACAGTGAAAAAACAATCTAAATACAAGATATATCCATCGCATATACAGTGGCCGTCGGCAGTAGATACACATGCTCATCTGATGATGACGGTCATTGTGTATGTGATCGAAATATCCAGTATTTTTTTTATTGTTTTTTTTCACTGTCTAATAAAAGTATCTATCCGTATTTTAACTGTTATTTAGCCTAAAAATAATACAAAATGATTCCAATAATACGTTAAATAGGCTACAGCTGAGATTTTGAAAATTTCGATGAAGAATTAGTAATATGCATACTGTGAAACCTATTATTTTTGTATTTGGTAATCCCCTTTTTTGATTTGGTTAGAATGATACCTATGTGTTCTATCATTTCTGGTACAGTATTTCAGCTTTTTGGTTCAGCTATCATTACTCTACTAGTGCATTTGTTCATATAATCAGAATGATTTACTAAGCAATGAAGTTGAAGTCAGATAAGCCGAAACTTTCAGGAAATTTTGATTTCAATCAAAGCAATCATGCTCATCAAATTTTAAAATGGCGGAACTAAAATACACTAGGGACAGATAAGGTCATTGATTTAAACTATCAGGATTTTGAGGTAAAATAGAAGATTCTATGTGTATCCAGGTTCTCAAACTGGAGAATATGAATTATGTGGGGATCGGTTAAGGTTGTTAAGTTGAAACTCTTTGAATATGTTTACGGGAAACATAAGCTAAACCAAAAGAAACTCCTTGGAAATGGGCTCATAAACTGACATCTCTGTAATACCCAAAAACACCCAAGAGCATCAGGCAGAAATTTTACAGCCCGAGTAAAAGGCATTGTGAATTTGCGTGTGAGTGAATTTATGTGTGAATTTACGCGATATTTACAAAACAAAAATGGAACATTTAAATGGGAAACATCTAAAGTTTTAGTGCCTTTTTAAGAGCAAATACTGTTCAGAGGGAGGCAACCCACTTCTCTAGCCAATTCTCTCGAGCATCAGGCAGAAATTTTACAGCCCGAGTAAAAGGCACTGTGAATTTACGCGTGAGTGAATTTATGTGTGAATTTACGCGATATTTACAAAACAGAAATGGAACATTTAAATGGGAAATTTAAAGTTTTAGTGGCTTTTTAAGAGCAAATACTGTTCAGAGGGAGGCAACCCACTTCTCTAGCCAATTCTCTTCCCCCCCCCCCCACAGTCCCAAAGAGATCCGACCAAAATTTGAGACAATTATTTTTTTTCAGAATAGTACAAAAAGGTTAAAAAAATATGTGTCTAGGGATGACACAGCCCCCACCGCCCCATGACAAGGTCTGCAAATTTATTCATGCTGCTTATTGTTTATACATTGATTTTACGTTGGATTAAACAAAAAAAGGGCTTTTCAGCTGACGGTAAGGAGCAACATTGAAACTTGAAACGAACAAACATAATTACGTATATGAGGGTGTTTGCCCCCCCTCAATACCTCACTATATACGCCAAAGTTTAGAAGTATTTAAAAAAACTCTGATTGTTCTAATTAAACAACCCTCGTTTTTCGGGAGTCGTTCTTGAAGAACTGGGACAGAAAGTCAAACTTCAGTGTAAAGAGCGAGATATTGAGGCGGGGTCAACCCTTCATATACATAATAATTTCTGTTCGCATAAAGTTTCATTGTTGCTCCTTACTTTTATTTGAAAAAACTTATTTAAAAAAAATTTAATTTCTGATTGCTTTTTAAATAATCTAATGAAATCCAGCTCCCTCTCCATAGAAAGATCTTCTTGACAATTCAATCCTGGTGAAAGTTCAACCCGGACAACTACCTTTAACATCTCCACATAACTTCACTCTACATGAAAAATTCTCCCCGTACAAATCCCCCAGCATAAAATTCACCCCCTCCCACTGGACAGATGTATGCATACTTCCCAAATGACAAGTAGTATACGCCAACAATGAGCGAAATCCATAGCTTAACGACCTTTCCCCAGAGAATTTGGAGGAGGGGCTGGGTTATCTTTAAAGCACAGTGATGGGACCTTTCAACTATGCTGAACTAAATGGCTATCTCTAATTTTAGATCGAACAATGTTGGCAAAATAAGGGCCGTGGGAAGGGGACTAACTGCCCTCCAACCTTTTTGATCACTTGAGAATGGCACTAGAGCTTTTAATTTCCATTCGAATTAGCCCTCTCTCAACATTCTAGGATAGCTGGTTCGGTACGATCACCCCCGGAAGAAACAAAAAATAAACATACATCCGTGATCTTTGTTTTGACAAAAATGCAAAATTCCACATTTTTGTAAATGATATTTTGAAACCCCTACAATAGGACTCTATATTACTATGAATCTGATGGTGTGTGAATTTACCTTTAGGGAGTGTTTCTCACTTTTTTGAAAATCAGGTAAATTTTCTCAGGGTTGTAGCCTTTGATGGGTAAAATTAAACTTAATGAATGTCATATATTTGGAATCAGCATAATAAAAAGATCATTTTAATATATCTATTGATATCAAAATTCCGTTTTTTAGAGTTTCGGTTACTATTGAGCCGTGTTGCTCGTTACTTAGAGTACGATACCATGACCTGTTTGAAAAGGGATTATATTATATTGGCACATGTATGTTACATACTGTGGTTTCAACACCAATTTTCTGTCAAATGTTGCCTATTGGTACAATGCCTTTGTACCTTTTGCCCAATTTATACTTTTCCAGCCTTTCATCATATTTAATTTTGCATATTGCTGCCTTAAATCTTAACTCCGATCGATCAGTCACGTTTCTAGTGCCTGAAAGTTTCCCATTCGTCCAACCCGAGGTATTGAGAATGGAATACATAATTGACATTGTAATTATTCATAAATTTAATTTTTTCTAAAAAAAAGTTTGAGTATAATGTGCCCCAGGCACTACTCGTACTACACCCACATCTGTTGGTAAAAAAAGATACAAGAACGATCGATATTTTGCTGATTTTAACAGCAAAGAAGAAGAAAAGCGATATATCTAAGACTTGATTTGGAATTACTATAAGAATACCAATTTGCTCTCCAGCATCGTGTACTATTTGTATCTATTAAGTCACGTCTACATTCGACGCTTTCTGAAAAGCGTCCAACTCCTCTTCGACAATTTGGGTGATCCAAGTTGCTAAACAGTTGCTATCCCGAGATCTGTAGGGATATTTCAGTAACCGCCATAAAACTATGTTTCGGCAACAATTCAACAAAACTCGCAAACATCTGCTGCTTCTTTCCTAAGAAGCACTCAAGATTCTAGAAGCTTATTTGTCAGACAGTCAACATTGCTTGAAAGAACACGGAAAGTATTACCAGAAAGGGGCTTCTGACTCGGGAAATTTGGCTGTTGAGACTCAAAGGTAACATCAGATATAGTACTTGAAAAACTTGAATCTGCTGAATTCTGATATGACACGAACAAATTATTAGATATAACATTTGAATTAACATTAGCAGAAATAACACCTAAATCGACATGGGAAACATTTGGAGAAGGATTTGATGAAGCTTCACAAGAAATATCAACTGACGATTTATCAAAACGAAGCCCTGAGGAAACAAAACTATTTACATGAAGATGCGATGATATAGCTAGGTTTCCATCGCGGATTGGTTTGGAGGAGGCCGGGGTGGGGCTTCCCAACTGCGATGAGCAGCCTCGTTTTTTGGAACGATTTGGCCCTTGAAGATCATGAGGTTGGGCTCACCTGAGCTTATTCTTCTTTTCAACTCCTCAACTAAGGCCTTTCTCCTGTTTCTCTCTGTCTTGGATGCGTCACCGCGAAATTGTATATCCTCGTGGAGCTCGCAGGAGCGGTTGATGATTGACCTTTTGATGTCCAGGCTTGGGAGAGTAAAAAGAACAGGAGGAGGGCGTGCAGATGGCAGAGAGTTAGTAGGGATCGGAAGTCTTCTCACATTATTGATGTGAACGTCTCTGAGCTTATATTTTTGATCAATATAAGACTTGATGAATAATTGGTCATTGGGTTGCGGAGGGACCCCAAACGCAACAATGTTAAGGGCTCTACGTTGTCTGTCCCTTTCTTCAGAAAAGTGGCACTGGAAAAGGGTGAGAATCTGGGATGCATGCAGCAGTCTAAACTGGTAAAATTGCAACAAATTAAAAAAATCAAAATGTAGCTGTGTAATATACTTATGATGGCTTTGGCATGAACTCCAGCTTCAAATTATTAATTTTTGCTCATGTAGTTTATTATGGCTGTTCTGTTGAAATTTAAAAGGAATAAAAACACAGGACTGGATACTTTTTTGCAAATGAACTCTTTAAATTTTTTACAATTTTTACCAATGCAGAAAGCTACATGCATCCCAAAGTTCCGCCCCAGCTTTCCAGAAAGCGCTGAAGACAGACACGGCTCTAGACATTGAATACAATTGCATAATTTCTCTTACATCAAATTTATATCAAAACAGTTTTATTGCATGAAATATATGTGTTCACACACATATTCCCATTCAGTAATCTTATCAGCTCTGAATACATTTTTATCCATTACGCCGCAAGACGCCCCAAAAATTTGTTGACTGTAAAACCGAGAATCGCTGTATAGTACGCAAATTTGGGCAATTGTAACACTTTAGGAACTCGTGTTGGTGCAACCCTGGTATCAAGGCAGAGAAATTTGAAAAAAAGAAAGTTAAACGTTGTGGTTGAATGTTGGATATCCCTTTCTAAAGGTCTTGCTTTGCAATAAGAGGCTTATCGTTTGGTAAATATGAATTAAATTTACCCATCTAGTATCTTTAACGTTTAAAATGATTCAGCTCTGTAAATAAAAACCCTATCATAGCCTATTCATTATTCAATTCTCTTTCCATAGGCTATATAATAATCCATGCTGTTGGTATTGCACACAAGCATCCCCCAGAGCCATTCAATGGGAAAGGGAACAGCATAAAATGCCCCAGGTGCAATGGTTGGGAGGTGCTGATTGTGGGTGTTTGCCCACTGTGATCATATTTTTGGCTTTGGCTAAGTTTTTTTTTTACATATTTTTGAGATGGAAGGGGGGGGGGAGCTGTTGTTAATTCAGGTAAGACCAACTACAGGAATAGCTCAAGTACCCTTTTCTTCTTAATAGGTCATACTATTGGGCTCTATAGTAAGGTTTGTTGATTTTGTTGGTTTGCTTTTACCTGTAAATTCTTTTTTTTTGATTAATTTGATAGCTTGGTAACAAGAATAGAAATTGAAAAGACTGTAGGCAATATTATAGTATATGTAGTATATATATATATATATATATATATATATATATATATATATATATATTATAGGCAGACTATAGTAGACAATATTACTCTACTTGGGAGTTCTCATTCCACCCCCAAGTAGAGTAAGTTGTTTTCCTGTGAAAGAGAAGTCTCTTTTCCTTTCCCCATGTAGTACTACTGAGATTTCTAGTATTATTTCTCAACTTCCAAGTAGTTGTTCAGTTGATAGTTTTGGTTTGAGTAATAATGTCCTTAAAAAAATCAGTCAGTTTGTTTCTCATCCCATCTCACACATAACTAACCTCTCTCTTTCTTCTGGTATTTTCCCTCATTTATTTAAAATTGCTACTGTTGTACCTTTGCATAAAAAAAGGTGATTCTTCTCTAAGTTCAAATGACAGACCTATTTTTCTTCTTCCCATCATCTCAAAGATTGTTGAAAAGTAGTGTATCATTGACTCTCTTCATTTGTATTTAGTACTAATATGACTGCTGGGAATCCTCTCATCACTAACCATCAGTATGGTTTTTGTCCCTCATTCTCTACCTTGCATGCACTTTCTGATGCAACTGAGTTTGTGTGTGTTAATCTGGACAAGGGCTTGTGTGTTTTGGGTCTATTTCTCGACTTTTCAAAGGCCTTTGATATGGTTGACCACAATGTTCTTCTGTCTAAACTATCTTTATTTGGAGTGCATGGAGTCCCACTAGAATGGTTTAGGTCTTACCTCTCAGAGAGATCTCAGTATGTTTTGGTGAACCATACTTCTTCCTCTACTTTGCCTGTATTGAAAGGTGTCCCACAAGGCTCTGTGCTTGGACCACATTTTTTTCTAATTTACATTAATGATCTTGTTGATGGTCATCATCCCCATGTTCACTCTGTTCTTTTTGCTGATGACAGTAACTTTTTCATTGCTGCAGTGGACCTGCCATCTGCCACTTCTATAGCTCAAGGTCTTCTTGATAAAGTAAAGGATTGGTGCTGGTCAAATGGTATGGCTCTTAACAGCCAAAAGAGTGCCATTGTCAACTTCAGGACCCCTTACCATATGCAAGATGTACAGGAGCCAATCACCCTGACTTTTGGGAACAATATTATACCACAAGCTACTATGGTGAAATTTCTTGGTGTGTATCTTGACTGTTTTCTTTCTTTTAAACCACATATAACTCACACCTATTCCTTAATACTCCGCCAGTCTTCAATGTTGCACCAGATTAACTCATTTCTTCCTCCTGATATTATGGTTTCTCTTTATTATGCTTTTATTTATCCTTACCTTTCTTCTTGCTGTTCTGTCTGGGGTAATACTAATAAATTTCTTCTCTGCTCACTTCAAAGAGCCCAAAATAGGGCAGTGAAGGCTACTTTTCTTCTCCCTCGGCTTTACCCTTCCTCTGATCTTTATAATGATACTGGAATAGCTCTGCTGGATCATATTATAGGTAAAAGTACTCTTTATTTTGTGCATTCTGCTTTTCTAGGTACTCTCCCACTGCCCCTACAGCAGTTTTTCTCACAGACAGGCTCAGGTAGGTTCAGGTACTTTTCAGTACTTTCAGGTACTTTCAGTACTTTCAGGTACTCAGGCTCAGGTACTTTTCTTCTTTATGTAATTCTTCTCGACGATTTATTTTACCAAAACGATTTTCTACAGCAGCCCAGAGGTCTCCAGTATATCAATCAATTCTATTATGGAACTCCATCCCTTCGGATGTCCCTCTTTTTCTTTCTGCAAAGGCATTATTTTGTTGGGTCTTTCCAATTCAATAATTTTTCTCTATTTATTAATCCTTTCCTAATTTGTATGTCTCTTCTCTTCTTTTAAAATCATTTTCAGCTATATGTTAAATCTCCTTCTAAATCTTCTATCTGTTAAATATCCTATCTATTCAATGTCCTTGTCTTGTTCCGCTGTTTTTTTTTTGTTTTTTTTTGTATATATTTTATAATAGTGTTTTATTCTTGTTCTCTGTGGTCCATTACAAGCAAAGCTTCTTGGGCCGAATAACCACTTTACTTTTGTCATAGTTTTTTTTCTTTTAGTATCAATAAATTGATTGATTGATTGATAGCCTTCTATTCTTGGCTACTCAGTGCACCTTTAAAAACTTATATGTTAACTGCTTCCATACAAATTGTATTTTGGGCTGTTAAAGTGACAACTGTCTTCAGGTGTATAAATGACAATGGGCCATGGGTGTTGCTGGATGCAGAGTTCATTCTCCTCTCCTCTTCTAAGATCCCTGCTAAATTACCCCAGCTTGCCTCTAAATTGCCCCAGCTCTTTGTTTTCCCAGTTCAACAATTTCAATAATAAATCACTTGGTAAGTAAATTTAAGATTTCATAACTGACATAAGGACAAAGGGGACATACTATTCAGTCCTGAAGATTTTTGTATTAATCGCATTATTATGCTTTTTTTTCTATTATTATATACTTAGAAAAAAAAAATCAAAAATATTTTTTGTAATTTATGAGAAATTAAAAATTGTGTTCACCTTGTCCCTGTCTAGTTATTGTCACTGTAGTGATAATAAGTTACCACTATGTCACTTTAGTGATAACAGTTAGAATCTTGTAACCTATATATTTACCAATTGTTTTTTTTTATTATTATCACTGTGCCTTTATTTAGTCTTTAGTTCATCCAATGAAATAAACAAATATTTTCCTGTAGAAAAATTTACATAAGTCTATATGAAATTCTATATATATATATATATATACATATATTTATACACATATAGTACCAGGAGCCCAACAGCTTTGCAGCTGGGCCCTGGCAGGTAGCAGGCTTCTATATATCAATTCTCATTGTTGCTTGTATTCTAACCACAGACTATTTTGCTGTATTTTCATAACTGAAGTCTTTTCAAAGATATTTGACTATTAAAGCAAGTCCAATTTCTAACAATGATTTCTACTAAGCTTCAAGCTTTTGGGTCTATCTTTCAAGGTTTTTGAATTGTTGTAAACCCTTGTTAAAATATCTACAAATATTTTTGCTAACTACTATTTTTTTTCTGTATGTGACTTAATGTCTTTTTATGCTCTTGTTTCTGTTCAAATATATTTGATTATTGAAGCTTGTCTGATTTCTAACAATGTGCTAATATCATATTAATATTAATATTTATTTATTTTAATATTAAATATTTTAATTATTTTTAATATTTATTTTAATATTTATTTTAATATTAATATTTATTTATATTATATTAATATAATATTAATATATTAATACTAGTTGGTGGGGGCGCTTCGCGCCCCCCCCCCTCCTGAGCCCCCCCGCGCGCGTAAGTCATTACGCGCCATATTAGTTACGCGCCGTTGTAGTCGTGTCCCTGTGTCCCACCTGTGAATATATATATATATATATATATATATATATATATATATATATATATATATATATATATATATATATATATATATATATATATATATATATATGTTTTTAACTACGTAAAACTTGCGAATATACAACATTCTTCACTGTCCCATTGTCTGTGCATATAAATAGATTGTCAGGTTTACCAACTCTTGAACATGCAACATATAATTGTCCATGGGAAAGACAATCCGCATTCAGAACTATACCTCATGATTCTAATGATTGCCCTTGAGCTTTGTTGATGGTGATTGCTAATCGAACATTCCCTGTGTCGCCGTCGTCATTTATATATCCCCCTGTGCCCCCTGGCGTCCCCATTGTAGTAGTGTCCGTGTGTCCCGGTCGTCATTTATATTCCCGGTGTCCCAGTCTGTAATTTCTCTTTGAGTGTCCTGGTCGTCATTTATATTCCCTGTGTCCCGGTGTCCCGGTCGTTATTTGTGTCCCGGTGTCCCGGTCTGTATATACATTCGTTTTTGAATTGGTCTTTTTTTTTAGTTTTTAGTTTTTTACCTTTTTTTTTAGTTTTTTTAGTTATACCTCATGATTCTAGTGATTGCCCTTGAGCTTTGTTGATGATGATTGTTAATCGAACACTCCCTGTGTCCCCGTCCTTGTTTATATATCCCCCTGTGCCCCCGGCGTCCCTGTTGTAGTTGTGTCCCTGTGTCCTGGTCGTCATTTATATTCCCTGTGTCCCGGTCGTCATTTATATTCCCTGTGTCCCGGTCGTCATTTGTGTCCTGGTGTCCTGGTCTGTATATACATTCGTTTTGAATTGGTATATGATGAAATAAATTTTTGTGTTTTCCCCCTTTTTTTCTTTTTAGTTTTTACCTTTTTTTTTAGTTTTTTTTTCTTTTTTCTTTTTAGTTTTTTTTTTAGTTTTTACCTTTTTAGTTTTTTTTTTATTTTTAATTTTTTAGTTTTGTTTTTCTCCTTTATTTTTCAGTTTTTTTCCTTTTTTTTCCTTTTTAGTTTTTTAGCTTTTTTAGTTTTTTTTTATTAGTTTTTTTCTTTTTAGTTTTTTTTGTAGTGTACATTTTTTCAGTTTTTTTAGTTTTTTTTTTAGTTTTTAGTTTTTCCTTCTTAGTTTTTTTTTGTAGTTTTTACCTAGCCAAGGCTCGAACCTGCAACCTCTCAGACCTAGAACCTGGAACATAACGCGCTACCAACTCAGCTACTTCGGGCTTGAATACATTCGTTTTTGAATTGGTATATGATGAAATAATTCATAATTCAGACGTCATATGCGGACAGACAGACAGACATAACACACATACAACTTATTTTTATGCGTTTCTCCTTTATTTTCAGTTTTTTCCCTTTTTTTTCTTTTTTTTCTTTTTTAGTTTTTTAGCTTTTTTAGTTTTTTTATTAGTTTTTAGTTTTTTTTCTTTTTAGTTTTTTTGTAGTGTCTACCTTTTTTTAGTTTTTTTTTAGTTTTTAGTTTTTTCTTTTTAGTTTTTTTGTAGTTTTTACCTAGCCAAGGTTCGAACCAGCAACCTCTCGGACCTAGAACCTGGAACATAACGCGTTAGCAACTCAGCTACTTCGGGCTTGAATACATGATGACATGGCGTCACTCGACAGATCCACAAACAACTTATTTTTATATATATAGAAGATTAATATTAATATAACAATGTGCTAAGCTTCAACTTTTGATTTTCTTTTTTAAAGTTTTGGAATTGTTGTAATTCCTTGTCAAAATAGGGAATCATCATCTATAATAATTGCAAATTTTAGTTTTTTGGGCCTCCCTAATCACATCATATAACTGAATGCATTAAAAAAGATTTTCTTTTCTAAGGTTTTTGAATTATGTAATCCCTTGTTAAAATATATTGAAATATTTTGCAATTACCAGTTTTTTGTGCTTTATGCAATTTCATGTCTTTTATTACTGATGTCTTCTCAAAGACATTTGATTATTGAACCTAGTCCAATTTCTAAAAATGATATATGCTAAGCTTGAAAGTTTTGGTTTTCTTTTTAAAGTTTTTGAATTGCTGTAATCTCTTGTCAAAATAGAGAATCATTGTTTGTAATAATTGCAAATTTTTATTTTTTGGGCCTTTGGTCTTCCTGCTGACATTATAAAACTGATTGCTTTCAAATCTGTAAGCCTAATCTCTTAGTGAGTTGAGTGAGTTGATCATTTCCAAATTGAGGCAACAGAACATGGAATAGAAACACACATACTCCCATGTAAAGTTAAAGGCCAAACAAACTCTCTCCCAGTGCAAAATCATGGTGTTTGGTGTTAGGCATGGTGTTTTGTTTGTTAACTTTGTGCAACAAGGAGCCTCTATCAATGCAGAAACATACTGCCAAACCTTCTGAAAGCTCCAAAGAGCAATTAAAAAAAATATTGACATACTGACAAAGGGAATTGTCCTTCTTCATGGCAATGCAATACCTCACACTGCAGATCAGACCTGCAATTCATTGGACAGTTTTGGCTAGGAAGTTTTAGGCACCCACCCTACAGTTCTGATCTTGCACCAAGAACAATCTGTTTCTTCACATCAAGCAACACATCAAAGGGAACTGTTACAATGATGATGATGATGTAAAATGGCAGTTATTTAAATATGTGCTTACTTTAAGGATAGATAAAGAAGTTCCAATGTAGTAGTAAGTGACAATATTAAGTAGTATTGCAAAAATTAAATAGTCACCATTTGTAAGAATTGAAAAAATGTAAAAAATATACATGCTTGAAATTTGTTTTTAGACTGTTGCTTTGAAAGCTATCATAGAAAGTTTGTCTTTTTCAACAGGCAAAACACCTGAAAAATATACCAGGTTTTGAAGCCAATCATAAATCATAGCATTTTGTTTTTCTTTTGTTAGGAATGTCAAGGATGCCCTTCCAAATAGCCTACAGCAGCCCATGGGTGCCAGCTGGAGAGGCCAGTCCCATCCCCCTGGGAAACAGACAGATATTTACAGAACGAATCAAAAGAGGAAAATAAAAACAACTCCATTTATATCCTGGCAAAACTAACTCCTGCTAGTACTTGCCCCCTCCCCCCTGCAAAAATTTTTGGATGTCATGCTCCTATACCAATTGACACAGAAAATGAAAAGGGTATATTCATTATATTTTCATTATAATGAAAGGTATATTTCTGTGTTGCTTTCTTGCTGATGCTAAAGATTCCTCACAATGTCTAGATAGCTGTTTTGATAGATCTTGGACTTGATTTTATGCCTTGTATATTTTTTTTCAATGATGCTTACTATGAATATTTGCTGATATTTTGTAAATATGTCTGGTATTCCTTTTTTTCTTGCTCTTCTTAATTATTTGGTCATGGATGGTTGCAGTTTGAGTTTTCCAACCTGTTTTACTGCGGTATCATCATCGTTTAGTTCATAACCCATCTCCAAAGCTGTGCAGAGCCCAGAAAAAGACAGTAAAAATCAAGAAAAACAAAAAAGAAACAACGGAAATAAAAACACACTTTGAAAACTTCAAACATACGACAAACAGAAATGACTAAAGATGGGAAGACTTCTTGGTATTCAGTAGAGAAACCACAAATATGTTTCTCAATAACCCCAGCCAGGTTTACCTATTGATACTTTCTTTGCAGAAAAGAGTTATTTGTCCAAGTTGGAAGTTCCATTAGATTCTTTGCAAATTTAAAATAAAGGTGATGAAATTGCTTTCTCTTACCACAGTTAAGAAATGACCAAACAGGAGCAAGGGCAAGTAAGTGAGGAACTGTCAGGATATTCTATAACTGAGAATGGTGAACTCTACTCACATACAATACATTTGAAACCAGGGAGGCGTACACAGCCCAGATTTTACTAGCATATTTTTTCATTACCAGGTTTACAGGCTCTTTCAGGGTTGCTCCAATAGGGATGCCCAGGTAAGTAAGGCTGCTGGCAAAAGGAACCTCAGAGCTTGATAGACTTATTGCATTTCTATTCTCTTTATAGTTGAATGGTAGAACAACTGTATTATCAGCATTAAAGCTCAAACAATGTGTTTGTACTCTTTTTGGAGAAGCTCAAAAGTCAAAGAGCATCCTTTGAAAATGCAGGAAAAGTTCAGTAAGTCATCTTCAAACATAACTAACAAAAGATCAACTCCTTTGAAGATAAATGTACAGCTCAACTAATCCTGAGCACTGGTAACACAAATATTAAACAAAACTGGAGAATTTAGAGCTCCTTGGCGTACACCTTTCAGGATTGGAAATAGTTGACTACCATCTTTAATTCTAGCCTTCAGATTTCATGTATCTCAAACGAGTAATTACTACAGCATCAGTTCCTTTCAAATGGGCCTCAAGCAAAACTTGTGAAAATATACACAGCATAAAATCTCTTGCAACATCAAGTGCACACAAGACCAAGAAATCACCTCTTTCTTCAATATCCTACAGCATATTTACAAGCAGAAAGAGAGCATTCTCTCTAAATAAGCCTTGCTGGTACCCAAATTGACAAGGAGGGTTGGAACAAGTTTTTTCAATGTCTCTTAACAAAAATGACTCAAAGAGCTTGAAAGTAGTACACAAGACAGCAATGGAGTGATAAGGACTGCACAGAGAAGCATCTTTTTGGCCCTTTTTAAGGATGGGAGTTATTCGTCTGATACAAAATTGCAAAGGGACTACAATACAGACAAGGATCATCTGAAACAGTAGTGCTAAATGTGGCTCGATTAAAGAACCTGCAAGTTGCAGGTACCTTGCTGAAATAGAATCACCACCAGAGGAAGATTTTTTTTAAATTTTGGAATCGGAGAGTGAACAGCGCTTGGCAGCATAAATAGGAAAGATTTCGTTTTATTTGAAAGAACAAGGTCAAGCTGTTTTTAAAAAAAAACTCCTCTGTGCTTTTGTTGGGAGCACTGGAGTCCCTCATCAAATATCCAACCAACTTTTTTTCAAGCACTCTGGGCTTTGGTAGGCTTGCTATACTTTCAGAGTTTGGAGGGGTCTTCAGCAATACAGATTTTATTTTTCTGAATAAGTGTTAACTTATGGTTTTTCAGTTCCTTGTTGAATTTTCGTTTTTTACAGAGCCTCAGGTCATTACTACGCTTTCTCTAGGTATGTTTCTCTCGGATTTCTCCAAGATTTATTGGATTTCTTGAGTAGGTATTTCTCATCATACTCTGTAATTTGTCAATATTGTTTCCGGTGATTTGCAATCCTGCTTTGCTAGTTCTTACTTTGTTTGTTGGTGATCCCTGTACTTATGTTTCATAAAAGGTAATTTTCCTGAATACAGTTTAAGGGAGCAGTGTATGGCAGTGTAATCACTTGCTCCAAGTGTTGTAGTAAAAATCATAGTGTATCTCAAGGGGATAGCATCACTTACCTATGTAGTATTATTTGTAAAGACAGTGTGCACTGTGAAGATGTTAAAAGTAGAATAGCCAAGGTCTAGGGTGTTTTTATTTTCACAATTGAAAAATGTCTGGAAGAATAGAAAGATAAGTCTGCTAACCAAGATAAGAATATAGGAAGCTACAGTAATTGTAGTGATGAATTATGGTTCTGAAGTGGGGGTGATCCAAAAAAAAACAGGAGAGGATTTGTTATGCGTTTTCCAGAAATAATTTCTACTGATTGTTGAGTGTACATATATGACTGACTGTGTTTCAAACAGTAAACTGTACAAAAAAACTTGACTCAATTATTTAGGGTTTATAATGAGAGAAATGGAGATGGCTTGGACACATTCTATGGGTGAAGGATGATAGATTGTCCTTGTTGATCAACCATCTTGGAACCAAATAAAAAGCAGGTCATCCCTAAATAGAGTAATAGGAGGTTGTAAGGAAGTATTTGAGGGTAATTGGAACTTCTTGGGAGGATGTAAAGAGGGAGGCTTTGAATAGAATTGGGATGGATGATGAGTATGCGTAGGTGGATTGATGTTGGATTGGGTTTCTGGTAGTGGTAGCAGTAAGAGTTTCTTTACTGTAGGGAACTAACGTTTTTTTTTGTTTGGAAGTAAAGCAGCAAACAGGGGAAAAGTTAGAAACAGACTGAGAAACAGCCAAAGGCAAGCATAATCTGAATAAGGGGCATCTTTTGGAAGAAGTGTTTTCTGTAAGAGGGTTTGTCATTACATTTTTTTGAAAAACAGAGACATAACATTTCTCTATTGCTCTCAAGAATTTGTAACCTAGCTGTTTTTATATAGAAGAAGAGAGCATAGAACTTTATCTTCTTCCAAAACTATTTGCAGGGCTTTTTTTTTGAAAATGGATTCAATTTTATCTGACTCTTCCTGGGATTTAAACCAAATTTTTGGTTTATTTTCAAACAATTCCTAAACCTTTCAAAGAGTTTGTGGCAATAAACTGTAACTAAAGAGTGATTCGCCTCTATAGTAACTATTACTCTTAAAAACAGAATTTTGATAATAATAAAAGCATCAAAGGAATTGACTTTTTATACTGATTTCAGATACATAAAGTTCAGTAAGTTTGATTCTACCCATCAAAAGGTACTAACATGAAAAAATTTGCTGATCTTTGAAAAGGGGGGAGATATCCTCCAAAAGTCAAATGATCTTAATAAAAATGGCACCATAAGGAACACTACTTTAGAGGTTTGAATTCCTCTATTCAAAAATATGAATTCTGCATTTTTTTTGCCTAAGGTAAGATTATAGATGCGTGTTTGTTTGTTTTTGTTGATTGGAAATCAAAAGTTCAAGTGCCCCTATTAAGCTACCAAAAAGATTGGAGGGCAATTAGCCCCTCTTCTATTGCCTCCCCCCAAATATATCTGATTAAAATTTTGAAATAGCCATTTGATTCAGCATGGTTGCAAAGTCCAATAAATATGCCTTTGGGGAAGACATGATCCCCCTCCCTATATTATTTGGGAAAGGGTTGTGCTTATTTACAAGTAAAATGCTTTACTTGTGGTTGATAGGCGATGTGTCCCTGCAAAATATTGCAGAATACATTCTTTCTGAGTAGCCTAATGTTGCCAGTTTTTAAAAATTTCAATTAATTTATTGATACAAAACATAAGCACAATTATGACATGCTAAGCAAATGCATAAGTTTTATTTAAACATTTAAAAATAGAGGTTTAATATGTGGTCTATTATTGGTCATCCTTAGAACTAAATTGGTTGTGCAAAAAAAAATCCCTGAAGTCTTTAGGGTTTTTGATGGTCCAAATACAGGGGTCTTTGGGTTTTTATTTTACAGCGCCCGTTGTCTCACTAAATTCGATTAATGGTTAAAGTTCCTGCAACAATGTCAAAACACAAATTTCACATCTTTGACACTTCATTTTACAGTTAAAGATGTCAGACAAAGCTAACAAGGTGATATTATGGAAACTTTTTGGATCTCTTGTGTTGGATCTTTTGGCTTTCACAGTGATACTACCTCTTTTACCAACTTTGATGGACCATTTTGCTGTGCATGATACCAGTGGTCTCTATTCATATCTTCGTGATGCGGTTGCTGGAATGAGATCATTCATGGGAGCAACTGAGGCTTTTGACTCCGTCCTTTTTGGAGGTAAGCACCCCATCTTTTTTAGCTTCTGGATTCTCGAAAACTAGATATTGGACAAGTAAATATAGCTCGATAGATTCATGTTTAAACACATTATGCAATGAAATATATAAAATTTTATGTTACATTGAGTTAAATATTTATATATATGTTAGACAAAGCTAATATATATATATATATATATATATATATATATATATATATATATATATATATATATATATATATATATCCTATGATTTTAATAGAAGAATAGAACTACCACAAACCAGCATCAATAAATAAATGAAACCCAAAACTAGTCGAAATTACAGTAAATAACCAAGTCAAACTTAAAACGAGCAGAAATTAACATGAGTAGGGCTCAAAATCCCTATGCTTTCTAAAAGCCATAATACAATCTGCACTTTACTGAAAAAATTCAAATTCAAAAGATTCAAAATTCAAAAGATTAATCAATTTTTAATTTCTCAAAATTACAAAAGTGAAAACATTTAACTATATAAAATAAAAGCTTATAGAAAGCTTAGGGGTTTTGAACCCTACTCGTGTTAATTTCCGCTCGTTTTGAGATTGACTCGGTTATTTGTTATAATTTCTGTTCGCTTTGGGTTTCATTTATTTGTTGATGTTGATTTATGGTATTTCTATGCTTGGTAAATTAATTGATTCTTTTTGATTATTTTTGGTTTAATGGAGTTCTTTACTTGGAAGTTTTTTGGGAAAAGTGGGCCTGGGAGGGGGATTAGTTGCTCTCGAATCACTGTCGACTATTGAAAAGGGCACTAGCCCTTTCACTTTCCGATGGAATGAGCCCTTTTTGAAGTTTCTACGACAATGCTTTCTATGAAAACTGTATATGCCCCAAAGGACATAACCTACAACCCTTGGTCTGAGTCCTGTGGGGGGGGGTGCCAGCCTTAAATACATAATTTCCAGACCTTTCAACTACGTTAGATGAAATGGCCATATCAAAATGTTGATCGGAAGTGTTTGGGGAAATGATGGGCGTGGGGGGGATTCACCCTCTGATCGCCTTTCACTATTCATGAGGACACTAGCCCTCTCAATTTCCAATCAAATGAGCCCTTTTTGAAATTTCTACTACAACACTTTCTATAGACTTATATGCCCCCAGGGCACGAATTACAACCTTTGCCCTTGAGTACTGTGGGGGGGGTGTATCATCCTCAAAGACATAATTTCTGGACTTTTCAACTACGTTTAACAAAAGGGCTATCTCAAAACTTTGATTGGATGTGTTTGGGGAAATAATGGGTGTGGGAGGGGGGCTAGATGCTTTCCAATCACTTCGAACTGTTGAAAAGGGTACCAGCGCTTTCAATTTCCAATCAAATGAGCCCTTTTTGAAGTTTCTACGACAGCACTTTCTATAAAAACCTCATATACCCCAAGGGCATAGCTTACAACCCTTGTCCTAAGGGCTGTGGGGGGATGTCATCCTCAAAGACATAATTTCCAAACATTGCAATTACGTTATACAAAATGGCTCTATCAGAATGCTAATCGGAAGTGTTCGGAGAAATGATGGGCGTGAGGAGGGGGGGCATTCTCCCTCTGATCACCTTCGACTATTAATAAGGGTACTGGCCCCTCGATTTCCAGTGAAATGAGCCCTTTTGAAGTTTCTACGACAACACTTTCTATAAAAACCTTGTATTCCTCCAGGGCATAAATTACAAACTTTGCCCTAAGGAACTGTGGGGAGGAGGGGTTGTCATTCTGAAAGACATAATTTCCTAACCTTTCAACTATGTTTAATAAAATGTCTATATCAAAATTTTGATCGGATGTGTTTGGGGAAATGGTGGGTGTGGGAGGGGGTTTAGTTGACCTCCAATCACTTTTGACTATTAAAAAGGGAACCCAACCCTTTCAATTTCCAATTGAATTAGCCCTTTTTGAAGTGTCCTTGACAACTCCTTTGATACGAAGTGCATGTCTAAAAAAATAATACATTGTGCCAACCTCATTCTGTACTTAGGCAGCCCTATTGCGCTGCCTATGATAGGTATCGATCGTCCATGGACACCCAAGACTATAACTGTAGTTGTTGAGCTGTTTTTATGGCACTTGGTATTAACCAAGTGACATATAGCAATCGCAAATTCTGTTGGTCCCGGTTTTGCTACTTTAGGCACTTCCAGGTAAGCTAGGACGATGAAATTTGGCAAGCGTATTAGGGACCGGACCAGATTAAATTAGAAATAGTCGTTTTCCCGATTTGACCATCTGGGGGGGGGAGTGGGGGGCTGGATTTCAACCTTAATGAAATTTGATATTTAGATGGAATTCATGTCTCAGAGCTATTATTTTAAATCTCGACCAGATATGTTTAGATTGGGGGGAGTTGGAGAGGGAAACCGGAAATCTTGGAAAACGCTTAGAGTGGAGAGATCAGGATGAAACTTGGTGGGTAGAATAAGCCAATGTCGTAGATACACGATTGACATAACCGGACTGGATCCGCTCTCTTTGGAGGAGTTTAGGGGGGGGGTGTCCATGGCTTTGGCGATTTGGTGCTTCTGGACGTGTTAGGACGATAAAAATTGGTAGGCGTGTCAGGGACCTGCACAAATTGACTTGATAAAGTCATTTTCCCTGATTCGACCATTTGGGGGGCTGAAGGGAGAGGAAAAATTAGAAAAACTGAGATATTATTAACGTACGAATGGGTGATCGGATCTTAATGAATTTTGATATTTAGAAGGACCTCGTGTCTCAGAGCTCTTATTTTAAATTCTGACCGTGATTTTCTCTTTAAATCAATCTATTTATTCTTAAAATTTTGCTAGAGCTCATGCCATATGAGCTCTTGGCTCTTCCGGCCTCGTCACAAGTGTCATATTAGCTTTTAGCTCTTGTTATTGATATATGTTGCATTTGCTGCATAGCAGTAGTTTTGTTCATTTTAATTTTCACCTTGAGTCTTTTCGTCCATTGAAATGATTTGTTTTCTAAATGTTAGTTAACCAGAAAGCATGGAATGGCTTATGCCAGATGTGCAATCAATAACAATCGTTTTACGAATGTTGCCAATATTCCGCATCAAATTGCTCTAGATTGTTTGCAGAAGGCTGGGGGTTAATATCCCTTCTAAAATTGTTACCAAACCTTAAGTTAACTTATTGTCGACGCCTTGGATTTGTACTAGGCTTGATAGCTTTCACTAGTGTGTATTTCGAGGTTTACTTCACGACATTAAACATGGAATCAACTTTTAAACACGTCAACTTTCAGAAATCACGTATACCAAGTGGCGCATATACCAAGTGGCGCGTGTCAAGCATGGCGAAAGTGTGTCAAGCGTTGTGGAACTGTGCCAAGTGTTGCGGAACCTGGCGCCATACGTGGTGCAATCCCTCAAAACTCCTTTAATGCAAATAGCCAAATGAAGCAAAGGAATAATTTAGTTATCTTCTAATAACCACGTTTCCGATCTCATTATATAAGTATCCCGAAATTTTGCATAATGTGAGATCTTGTCACATCTGGTATTTGGTTATCATGCCTGGCGCAATGAAGTTTTTAAGATAAAACTGTTACAAAAGAATTGAAAAAAAAATGATAAATCTTTGTCGTACTTCGTTTTGTCTTATTTGATGCTAAAACAAACACGAATATAGAAAGAATGAGAAGAAAGCTCCGACTACAAACTTTTTAAAATTAACATTAATAATTTCGAAGCAATCTATTCAGATTTTTAAAGCAACATTTTGAATTTGCTAATTAATAAAAGACTCACCAGTTTATTATCTATATATTCCCTTACAACTGAAAGTGTAATTTTAACTTGACGAACAATCAGGATCACCACCCCTAGTGTCTAATAATTAGCTTCAGTTATATTCAGAACTAGCATGACCTGGTACTGTATTTCTGATTTCAATTATGACGTAAGATTTTCTGAGCTTCTTTTTGAGAGGCGGTAAAAAAAAGTTGTCACTTTTGTTTGAAACTACATTTGTATACTGAAAAATATATATAATTAGCGTTTTAGCTAATTGTATAGAATATTTTCTAACACCAAAAAATTGGGTTTTCATAACAATTAACACATTACGAGAATCGGCCTTTTATGCTGATTCAAAATATATTAAATTAATTAAGTTCGAAGTTAACCATCAAAGTGAGAACCCTCGTCGTAAGAATTTATAGTTGCTTTAAATAATAGATTTACCATATCCATATTTCCAAAAATTATCAACAAAAATATTTATTTGTGGAAATGGTTGTTTTGCCGTTTTCATAAGCAGAGAACTGTACAGCAACGAACTGTAAATAAAGAATGACTTTGGCCGAAACTCTTAAAAAGGGAGCTTTTACAACAATTAATACATCAAGAGAAACGCCCTTTTTTGCTTATTCTTTAAATACAAAATTCATCAAGTTTAAAATTACCCTGTAAAAGCTACGAGCTTGGGAAAATTTCCTTGATTTTCGAAAAAGGGAAAAAAACACACCGTAAAAGGCAATTGATTTTGATGAAAATTAGACCATCACCCTTTTTTTCTTCGGGCAAACAAAAAAAGAAGGGTATTTTAACCCTGACTTTCAAAACAAAATCTTCTTTGGTATAACTGTATCTGAGCCCCCCTCCCCCCCCTATTGCATGGATCCCCAGGCTATATTCAAAATGACTGATTCTGTTGTTTTACATTGTTTATTTTTACTTCTTTCTCTCTCTAACAATTGAATCAATCTTTGACAAATTTTCTAGAATTTGAAGCGCAATATTCGAAAACTGATAACACATCTAAGCAGGCTGACCAGTTTCGTGGTAATCAGCTGTAAGTAAGGAGCGATTGCTAATAGTAACCGAACCTCTGCGAAAGTAGGTTGTGATAACAATTAATGCATAAAAGAAGGTCTTTTATAGTGATTCTAAATATATAAAATCTATCAAGTTTAATCATCAAGATATTTAGCAGAAGCTACGAGCTTGAGGAAATTTGCGTGATTTTTTTTTAAAGCAAGTTATCTCGATAAGAATTTGGCCATCGTTTTTTGTTTTCCGAGCTAAAGCTAAAGGAGGTGTGGGTTGCTGCTAAAGAAATTTCGTCCCAGGGAGGAGGGGAAGTTTTAGTTTTTTTTTCACCTGTGTTTTTAAGATTATTTCGTAGATCTGTGAAGTATGTTTTATTTTTATTTTTTTTTTAGAGATAATCGTCGTTGTACCTGCATTTTTACGAACAATTTACCAGTCGGAGAAATATTTAGGGTGGGGGTGTGTTTGGACACGGTCTTGCCGAGGACATAAGGATACTGCATCAAATTTAGCATATCAGAGAACCCAAGTTACTTAGTATGGTTATGCTTTTTAGACTTAATGATGTTTTAGACGAAGTTTTAAGAGAAGAACAGTTCGGTTTTAGGATGGTTAGAGGATGTGTCCTCCAAACTTTCACTCTTAGGTTAATAATTGAGAAGCTCTTGAGTCATCAAACATCTTTAGTCCTCAGTTTTATAAGCTATGAGTAAGCATTCAATTCAGCTGATAGAAGAGCTTTAGCGAATAAAGTGATTAGTGCTATGTACGAGAACAACACTGCTGCGGTTAAGGTAGGAATTGAGGTTAGCTGCTGATTTCGTATCAAATCATGAATTAAGAAGGGTTATGTTCTATCCCCTTTTATATGGATCATTTTGATGGGCTCTGTCGTAAGGAGCACAGGAAAGGCAATGGAAGAACACAGAGTCAAACGGGGAAGAAACATTTTCCTGAACTTTGATTATGCTGATGATTTTGAGCAAAATCAATGAACTTTTGGAGGTTTTGCGAGTTGAGGGTGCTGAAATAGGTTTGAAAATTAATGTTAAGAAGACTAAGTCGCTAAGGCTAGTAATAAGTGAAGATGAAAAGGTGGCGTCGGGTAGCGAAAAGATCGATCAAGCGGACAACTTCACTTACCTAGGTAGTATTATTGGTAAAGACGGTGGGTACCATGAAGATGTCAAAAGTAGAATAGCCAGGGCTCAGGGTGTTTTTTACAGTTGAAAAAAGTTTGGAAGAGTAGGAAGATAAGTATGCGAAGCAAGATTATATTATTGGAAGCTACAGTGACGATAGTGGTCAAATAAGGTCCTGAAGCATTGGGGCTTCGAAAGACGGAGGAAGATTTGCTAGATGTTTTCCAGAGAAATTGCATACGCATTGTTTTGGGTACCCGACTGACTGATCGTGTTTCAAACAGGAGGCTTTACGAAAAGTGTGGTTCAACCCCGCTTTCTAGGACTATAATGAGAGAAAGGTTGAAACGGCTTGAGAACGTTCTGCGGAATGAAGAATGACAGATTGCCAAAGATTGTTCTTTATGGGTAACCGTCTAGGGCTAAACGGAAAGCAGGTCGTCCGTGGTTGGGGCGGGAGGATGTCGTATAGAAGATTTATAGGAAATGGGAACTTCCTGGGAGGGTGCGAAAAGGGAGGTTCTGAATAGATTGGGATGGCAGAGGAATGTGCGTAGCTGTGTCTTATAACCGTCTAGGGCTAAACGGAAAGCAGGTCGTCCGCGGTTGGGGCGGGAGGATGTCGTATAGAAGATTTATAGGAAATGGGAACTTCCTGGGAGGTTCTTAATATATTGAGATGGCAGAGGAATGTGCGTCGCTGTGTTGACCTCAGGCACCTTGTTGCTGTGGTGAGTGTTTGTAGTTGTAGTAGAGAACCCTAATGCAGAGGCTTCAGGGTCCAGCTGCGAGAATGTTGAGTTAAGCATTTTTTCCGAGGGGCGAAGACTCCCTTCACATTGAGGAAATGATGGTTTAATTTGTGAAATGATACCCGATTTAGAAATGCCAATATAGTAAATGAGGTATATTCTCTTAAAACGTCTGCTGTGCAAAAGTTGTATTTTGATTTAAAGTTTCGGATTAAAGGGACGGTTGCCGTCCTTTCATCTTAGTTGACCCTGGGTATGCTACTTAATATATTAGTAGCATGTTTTTAGCTACTTAGTTAGCTATTTCTCAATGACGAAGTCCACTTCGCCGACATAGAATTTTGTACCATCATTCCAAAATGAACTTTAGGCCAACTTCATCACATGACTTACAACAATAATATCTATTATATTTTTTGGTTTTATGTCAATAAAACAAAAAAGTCATTGTCCTACAATTAATTTGGAATATTGAATTTCTTTATCTAAGGAAATTACTTGTGAAAGTGTAGTTAAAAGTGCTGAGAGATAAGGAATCGAATACTTTTCCTGTTTTTTTTTGTTTATTAATAAGTAGTTGAAAATAGTTTACAACTTGAAATAAAGACAATGTAAACGCAAAGGAAAAAAAAGAAAAAAGAATTACATTTGCTCTGATAGATAAACACTGCTTATGTTATGGGTGGTTATATATTTTCAGAAACGAACTAAATTATCACACACTTCTTTTAGTAAACACAGGTCAAATTTTAGCATACAAAGTGGAAGGTTATGGGGTGCTTCGCAACAACAACTTGTTGGTTAAACGTGTTTGACTAATTAATTAGACAATATGTGACTATAAGACATATTTCTTTTTCTTTATTCTTTTATTATTCATTTTTGTGAATAACAAAATCCCCAAGTTTTTTATTGTGCACTGGGGTCATGTCAGGAAGCAATCACAAAAAACAGGTTAGGACAGGTTTTTATTCAGTGGAAAAAATTGATAATCTTTTCATAGAACTGATATTCCGAATGCCGCATTCAATGAATTAGAAAGCAAAATTATCGGATTTTATCTCATTTTCTTACAGCCCAAGTAATTAAGAACACCATCATATTTTCTGTTGTACATTTAAACCTTATCATATACTTCATGAACCCCCTTAAAACGGTCCATATTTGTCCATAATGGGAGCCTCATTTATATAGTTTTCTCTTTCCTTTGTGAACCAATCCGCAAAAAACATGAGGAAAACAAAAATGTGTACTAATAATTTGTTAAGTAGGCCATTTTTAGTATTTTGGAAGGAGTATGAACCATCCTAAATTACATTCTCAAAATAAAAAGTGTTTAGAAATCAAATACGAACAAGTTATTGCTAGCATTTGTCTTAATCAGTTGCTGCGAAAACGTTGTTCCCCATAACCTTCCACTCTGTATGCTAAAATTTGACTTGTGTTTACTGGAAGAAGTGTGTGATAATTTAGTTCCTAGTTCTCTTAATTTATTGCTATCGTTCAGCCTTTTCTTTGAATATATATAATTTTTTTGCATTCTGTTTTCTTCAGGAGTTATCATTTCGAACCATTGGCCCGAGGGGTCGCTATCTCTCAGAAATCCTGTGCACAAGCTGACGCATGCCAAGCGCGGTGAAACAGCGCCAAGCGTGGCGGAACTGTGCGGCACACGTGGCGCTCCGAGACGTACACTAGACGGCGGAACGTCAGTGCGCCTTGCACTGACCGTGTAAAATTATGAAGATTGTCATGCTAAGGGGAATTTCGATTTTTTGTGCTTCTTTTCAGTTTTAAAAGACATCGTACTGCAGCACAGTAGCTTTGATGGGGGTGTGGTGGCAACTCACTTCAATTAAGACAAACACTGATTTCATTAAATTTTAGCTATGAAAGTAAGAACGAGGGTAAGACATAAAAAAAACATAAGAAACAGATGTATTACAACATTAAAATGTGCAGTGGTAATCTTAAAAGTCAGACGGCTATCGCCTCTCGAACCCTATGCCAATATTTAATTTGTGTTCATTGGAATTTAACGTGCACTCGTTTTTTAGTTATAAAAGTTAAAAATAATATTTTAGTAGAATTAGTTTTATTGCAGTTTCGGTAAAACTTCATCTTAATTGGTGCAGTGGCTCGTCTGGAGTGGTCAATAATGATGATAAAAATAATTTGTTTTAGGGCAATAGTGTGAATAAGGCATGTAGAGCTAAAGCAGAACAATGTACTCTAGTGCTGGTTCATATTTGCGTTGAAGTCATACTGGTTACAGATTCGGAACTGCTATTGTTTCGGGAAGAGGAAATGATGGGTTCTCATTTAATCATCACAATCAAATAAAGTCGAGGAAGGTTCCTTCTGTTCTTCTTTTATATGAATTAAGACAAGATCTGCTCTCCACAGTTTGTGTATGATTTTCATAAGCGACACACTCCTTGCAACCTTTATTGCCTTAATTAAGACTGGGCTTAAAGTCAAGCTAGGCCTCTACAGAAGGTACAGTTGGTACAGTTCCTGCAACGGCTTAACTTTAGTGTTCTTCTTTGCTTTTATTAGTAAAAAAAACACAACACTTCTTTTGAAGAAGTATTGGAACAGAACATAATCTTCAAAATTCAACAAGGGATCGCAATTCGTCGTAGCTTTTTCAACTACTAATTAAATTAATTTATTGTACACAAGAGGTCAGGAAGTATACAATACATTTTTGGTGGAGAAACTTATGGTCAAAATTTCAATTTTTCTTCGCGGTTGGATTCCGAACGAAAGGAACATCATTGAAATATCGACTAGGTCAGAGATTCAAACTCAAGGTGAAACAAATTGCACAAGCCGCGACCTAAAATTTATTTTAAGATTTTTCAAACTGCTAGCCAGAGATTTGAAATATTCTGATAATTCATAGATAGGCATGGGATAATATGAGGTAGGAATCCAATCCCACTTTCTAAGGCTATAATGAAAGAAAGGTTGAGATGGCTAGGGCACGTTCTGCGGATGAAAGATAACAAATTGTCAAAGATTGTCCTTTTCGGCCAACCGTCTAGGGCTAAGCGAACAGCAGTTCGTCCTCAGTTGGGATGGGAGGATGTGTTAAGGAAAGATCTAAAAAAATCGAACTTCCTGGGAGGGTGCAAAGAGGGAGAATTTGTATAGGTTGGGATGGAGGAGGATCGTGAGTAGCTGTATTGACCTCAGGCGGCTAGGCGCTGCGGTGAGTTTTTATTAGTAGTGATGACAAGGGTGGTATGCGGGATTTTTTTCGGTGGGGGGATCACAAAAAACTTTAAAACGCATCGAAAATTTGTTTATATTCCTTTTTATTACGTCTTTACGAGTGGGACAAATATTTGGGGAGGGGTTCCAACCCCCTAACCCCTCTCCTCTGGATGCGGCCTCGGTAATAACTATCGATAGGTGATGCAGGAAGAACAATATGCTTCTTCACGCAATTTAAAAAAAGGTATAAGGGAACAATAAATCCATCAGATAATTATTGACTACTTCCTTTGGCAGTGTCTGCCTGTTATTTTTTCCTATTCTGTCGCTTCTCTTCCCTATTTCTCCAATCCTTTCCCTAAAAATAAATTCTTAAGTAATCTCCTATAGAAGATAGATCGGAAGACTGAACTGATTGATAGTACGCAAGCGGGGAATCCCATACCTCTACGTTTATGGCACCCTGGGTAACTTCTCAGGTTGCCAGTACCATGAACTGGGTCTGCTTGTTGGAACAATATACTTTTAAAAGTGTCCTATATTTTTCGAAGAGACACGGGGAGAAGTGTAAAGTCTGCGATTTGAATTTTTCAAGACGCTAAAATTTTGAAAATGGAAGACATTCTGCCAATAAAATAGTTGACTTGAGACGTGCCGTAGAGGTAAGGTGCTTTTGTACTGTTGAGGTAAACCTAATACTTGATCTATATTTTTATTAGCTTGTTTGCTTTTCTTCTTGATATAATTGCTTAATTAAATATGAAAGCAGGAGTGCAAAATCGTAAATTAAACCTTTAAGCAATGAAACAATTAAGTCTTTTTACAATTAGGGTAATGGTGTCATTTCCTCTAGCCAAGGACCCATTTTTGTAGACTAAAAGACCATTTTATCTGTGTGCTTGAATTAACCGACGGTTGAGGTTTGAAATCAGCAACAACTTTTCTAAAAATTCTGTGTTTGTTTAATTTTTGGTACCACTAATTTCTCATTGCTTTTTTCTGTTTTTATTGTAAGCTGCGCTAATGAGAAATCCATTGATCTAAGGAGTTTAGAGACCCCGACTTAGAACTGAAGAAACTTTTATAGCTTGTCGCACTTTAAAACGGATAATAGATAGACATATCTATTAACAAATGAACTAACATCATTTTTATACAATTCTAATAAGGGGGGTTAATCCCAGAATTGCCTCTCATTCAATTGGACTACCTGTCGTGGCCTTTTCTACAAGTAGCCATGACTTGATGCCCACAACTATTTGATTTTAATTCAATGTTCTAACTCAATTACTTTGACTTACTCAAACTCTGAATTTAAGAAACATATATAGCTTATCGCACTTTGCAAACCAGACGCATGTGTGAAAGACGCGTTTATATCTAGAAATCAGATGGTGTTCTTGGTAAAACTCACGTTTAGCTTTTTAAAAATGTCATTAGTATGAAAGAAGGCAGGCTTGAATGATAAATTCTTTCTTTCATTATATTATTTATCTGTGTAATAATTGTGATGCTTAAGGAACTTCTTAGGCATCACGAAAATAACTTTTTCTTGTAGAAAATACTGCATAACTAAATGTTACCATGGGAAACGCTAATCTTCTCATGTCATTTCTCGAGAACTGAAATTTGGGTCTGCAGATGTAGCTGTTAATAAATAAGCATTAAAAAAAGAATATATTTCTTAATAGAGTTCAGTTAAAATTATAGAAGTCTTTGTCATAACGACTTCAAAAATTCGCCTTTTGTTTTTACTTTTTAAGGAAGATTGTTCTAGTCGCAAAATCTAGGAGTCAAGCTTATTTCTCTTTAAACTTGAAATTATACCATTAGTGTGAGAAAAAGTCTCAGTCGCACAATACAAATAAAAATAATTAATGATAGTTAATATTTGTTAGTGTCGTAATATTTGTAATGGGTGTCGGAAATTTACCAAAATTCCCATTATAAAAAGCTGCGGTTTCTTGTAGTACGTCTCTTATGTTTCGTAAAGTTGTAAAGAAATAAATTGTTTTTCTCGATTCATATGTAGACTTGGCTACGTGATTTAGTTTATTTTTCTTATATGATCATTTCGTGGTAAAAATACAATCAAATTCGCTTTGTATAGGTATCGTTCTTAAACAGCTTTTGCTTGGTAACAAGTACCTCTGTTTGCCAGTTTCAGGAACAGCGGTGGGTAACTAGGTAGGATGTTTCTGACGGAATTGTTAAATTCCAAACAGATGTACTTGTTACAAGTGATGAATAGTTTAAAATAAATTATTTAGCGACTGTGGGACTCTCCCAGGGTTCACTCTCTTGTGGCGTTCTCGCAGCTCATGTTTTGTGGTTGCGCACCGCATATTTGTGACTTTAGTACCTTAGAATCCTTATACTTCATCTTTCTGGTATATATATATATATATATATATATATATATATATATATATATATATATATATATATATATATACATATATATATATATATATATATATATATATATACATATACATATACATATACATATATATATATATATATATATATATATATATATATATATATATATATATATATATATATATATATATATATATATATATATATATATATATATATATATATATATATATATATATATATATACTCGACTTCCAATCTTTCACCGTAGTTTGAAAACTTAATTGTTCATTGTTTATTTGCTCGTCAGTAGTGATTACAGTGGTAGCTGCAACCTAATACAGAGTGAACCACAGCTCATAGTAACCAGAAGTTTCAAACTGCATTTGGAAAAAAAGAAAAAAGCCGTCGGTGAGAAAAAAATTGCCACTTGAAGGTGATTCAGGAATGGTCGATTAGTGTTATATAGTAAAAATTTATTGTAAAACAAACTTGTGGGGATTTTGATGAAGAGTCTGAAACCCCCCAACAATGGCGTCAGGTTGAAATGAAAAGTACATGGTTAGAATCACTATGATCTAAAACTCTACATAGGGGATCATAGTCCTCCACCTTGCACAACAAGGAACATCACTCCCACTGATTACTGGTTTGTCTTTTTTCTTCGTTTTATTTTCCATGGGTGATTGTACCGAACCTGTGTACCGATTTTAACGAACGTAGAATCTTGTGATAGGACTTCTTTGAACGGAAGTTACAGTATCTAGTGTCCTGTTTAAGTAGCAAAGATCGTGCCATCGCAAAATGGCAATTTCTACCATTTTGTACCACAAAATAACAATGTTTTTCGGAAGAGGATGTTCTTTTCAAAATGTCGGGAATCGAAATTCTAATATAGTGTATCAATTGTCTATGGTCTAAAACAGGGCTTCTTAAAATTTTGTAATTCCTGACCCCATTTATGATTGCGAGTTTCTTAACGACCCCAACAAATACAAAAGAAAAATAAATAAATATTTTTTGATCATATATTTATTATGTAACAATATACATATGCATATGAAAATATATAAATTTAGAATTCGTTTTGAAACATATAAAAATCTAAAATTGAAATGTGCACAAAATGTTATAGAAATGTTTTTATTATAGTTTCAAAAACAAAAGTGGATTCTGACCGTCTTAATTCTCTCGAATATATCCAAGTAGTTGCGTGGTAAATATTAAATTAAAGCTTACGTTAAAAATTTAATGAGATGGATGTGCCTGTTTCTTATTGCATAACATATCAAATCTTGGTGTAATGTTTGAAACTGCTGGACGTAAGACCTGTTCAACATTTTTATCGCTGAACGATATTGGGATTTAATGTGTGTTAAAGCTGAGAAAGTAACTTCACATAAATATGTGGTGTTGAATGGCAGAAGTACATTTAACGCCATATCGGCGATTGTGGGAAATTCAGTTCTAGTTCCGATCCAGAATTCAGTCAAGGGCTTTTTTTGGAATTGTAGTTTTAAGTTTGAGTCACGCGAAAGCTCAGCAAATTCCTCTTGAGCTTTAAGTGGTAGATGATCAATCTCACTTAAACCTATCCAAAACGGCTTTTGAATCCAAACTTTTTTTTGTAAATCAATATTTAATATAAAATATGTCCGGAACTGTATTTCTAGCGCTTTTAAGTGATCTACAATAGTTTTTGCAATACAAGTTTTACGATGACTTTTCTCAATTACAAAATTGTCGACACTGGAAAACATTTAGAACGAATTTTTTTCGACCCTACTTTTCCAAATGCTGATCTTTTTAATAAAAATTTCAATTTTATCGTTTGAAGTAAATATGTCGCAATTTTTTCCTTGAAGAGACAAGTTAAAATCGTTTAACTTCGCAAAAATATCTGACAAATAACACAGTTTGGATAGCCACAAGTCGTTTTGAAAAAAACAGCAAATTCACATTTTAATTCAGTTAAAAATATTTTGATCTTGTCCTTTAATAACAATAATCTTTTTAAACTTTGACCTCTTGACAACCATCTTACTTCTGCATGTAATAACAAAGATGTGTAGTTGGAATCCGTATCCTTACAGAGATTTGAAAATAAGCGACTGTTAAGGGCATGGCTCTTAATAAAATTTATGACCTTGACAGCATCCTGAAGCACATCGTTCAATTTTGGTGCTATTAATCAATTAAGAAGCGCCCAAAGGATTTTTACATGCCGGGAAGTAAGGTCCCGACGGTCGCGAAAGGGTTATACTGACTAATTCGGAATAACATGCACTTCGTTCACAATCATACAATGGCTAAATGAAAATAACACGGAATGTTTATATAGTTTTTTAGAAATAACATTTAGAAATTTTTTTGATAATATTTATCAGGATTATTTCGGTTTTAAGAGATTGACAAAAATAAATCTACATTTTTATAAATTTCTATAACATCTCTTGATTCATAGTAAATTTATACAAGATATTAAAATTATCGGAATAGAAATGCTGGTATAAACAGTCTTTCCGAACCAGAAGATTTTATGATATATTTATCTATGATGATTGTTATTTTTCTTTATATCAATAATTTTACAAGTTAAAAAACATTTTTTGTTAAATTGTATTTTTATCACTCGCGACCCCATAATTTTGCTATGTGACCCCAAATGGGGTCGCGACCCATAGTTTAAGAAGCCCTGGTCTAAAACACTAAACAGAAGGTTTTGAGATTCCATCTATAAAATTAAGTCGTCGGCTGACAATGACATGAATACTCCTGTGATTACCAAGGTTATTCGTAGATCATGATCATCTGTAGCTGTTGATCAAACAGTTCGTGGTAACGAACTGTAGTAAGGAGCGACCCGGCTCAATAGTAACCAAAACTCTAAAAAATTGAATTTTGATATCAATATCTACACCAAAAGAATCGCATTTTAATGCTGGTTTTAAATATATAAGTTAAATTAAATATAAGCCCATAACTATTATTGTATTAAAAATACAAGCCCATAACTATCTTTCATCGTATTATATTTTACTTAAAGTTGAGTTTTTCTTTATAGGTTCTGTTTCTGTTGGCGGGAGTCGCTCTATACTTACCCCTTGTTACTGCGTACTATTTAATATAGGGTTCCCTTAAATACTTAGAGGGCTGCCAAAACATTTTCCGGCTGTTCGTGCTCTAGTTTAATTTTCGTAAAACAAGATTTTAAGAAAGTGAATCCTTCCTGAAGACATTTACCCCCTCAAATATTTCTGATGTGTGTGTGTGTGTGTTTGGTGGGGGTAAAATTTTTTACGTGATACCTAATATCAAGTTTTTCTAGGAGGTTTCTCTTGGAAAATGTTTTTAGAGAGTCCTCCTTCCCTCCCTCTTATGTATAGGTGAGCATATGAATCTGAGGTATATGGTCTGAGGAGAAAAGCGTTGAATTATTTAAGAAGTTTTTTAAGTATTCATTATTAGAATGTTCAACTAAATGATTCATTTTCAGTAGAGAAACTGGTTGAAACAGGTGTTCCGCAAGGATAATTTCTTTGTCCTATATTATTTTTTGATATTTATGAATGATTTACCAAATTCTCAAGTTAATTTTTGCTACTGAATAAATGAACTAACGGTTAACTCCACTAATGAAGCATTTTTACTGATAATACAACAGCAATTACCACAGTTAAGACAGCGCAGCTGCTTGAGAAGTCGATGAGGGGATCAGTTGATAAAATTGTAACCTGGCTGGGGATAAATAAACTAAGGATAAATATATGCAAGTCTAATTTTGTCATTTTTTCATGATCGCCGGATTTTTACCCACGGATGAAGGAATTAAATACTTCTAATGGAGTTATACAACGGACTATTTCTTTTAAATGCCTTTGGATTGTAATTGATTAAACTTTATCTTTTAAGTAGCATGTAACTTTAATTTCTGGCAAGAAATCTAGGTATAATGAAGAAAATCCAGCATTTTTCCCCTAAATCTGTCCTAATAAGAGTTCTACAAAATTAGACAGTTAGGCTTTTAGCAGGAATTCCTCCTCGTCAGTCTATTCGGGAATTTTATCCAACCTAGAAAATTTTGTCAGCTACGGCCCTCAGTGAATTTTATGTATTGTGATTTATTTTTGGATTGCTGCAGGATATTCAACTACGCTGTTTTAGTGATTTATTATGCGTTAGATCTCTTGTTCATTCACACGATACAAGGGGTAGTGCTGATTTGGTTGGTCCCCAACCCCTCATTGCACTTCCTGGCTGAAGGGCCAAGAAACGGAGATCAGCACCGCCGGTAGGGACTGTAAAGTCTAATGCCGTACTCTTTACCTTTTTTTATAGGCATTTCTTCCCGTTCGTGTTTTTCTGTTTTATATAGAGGTACACAGAGACCTCACCGCTTGAAGAATACCCTGAAAAGACACATCCAAGACTATCCTTGGCGGGAAAAACACGAATTTTTTGCTTCTGTAGAAATAAGTCTGAAGTCTCTGCTGAAGGGCTCTCGGGTGTGCGGAATTTGGTGATGGAATTTTAATCAAGGTAGCCTCCCTCCCTTCAGGAGTGTTTCTGTGCTTCCTAAAAGTTTTCAACTTCTGAATATTTGGAATCATGATGAAAATCAAGTTTGCTTGAAGACATATTGTTATTGAAATCCCCTTTTATAGACCTTCGGTTGCAATTTTTACGGGTTTTATTGTGCCATCAGAATTTCAGTTTTATTTATTGTTTTGATTTTTTTGAAGTGTGATATCCCTTTAATTGTGAAGAGATTGAAATATTTAACAAACCTAAAATTTCTTTTGATGGAAGTTTTATCACCTCAAATGAAAATTGAAATAGTATTCCTTTGTGCATTTTTTTCTCATCATTTTTATCATGGGATTAATTTGGACCACTTAATTGAATTTATTTATAAAGTTAATTTTCATGACCGTGAAATAGCATTTGCTACTCGGGATATATTTTCTTTGTGTGTTTATTGACATAGTTCGTTTTAGCTTTCAAACAGTTCGTGGTAACGAACTGTAGTAAGGAGCGACCCGGCTCAATAGTAAACGAAACTCTAAAAAACTCGAAACTCTAACACTAGAATCGAATTTTCACGCTGATTCTAAATATATAAGTTTCAATTAATTTAGTCTTTGTCATCAAAAGTTGCGAGCCTGAGACAATTTGCCTTATTTTGGAAAATAGGGGGAAACATCCCCTAAAAGTCATAGGATCTTAACGAAAATCACACCATCGCATTCGGCGTATCAGAGAACCCTATAGCAAAAATTTCAAGCTCCTATCTAAAAAAATGTGGAATTTCGTATTTTTTGCCAGAAGACAAATCACGGGTGCGTGTTTATTTGTTTGTTTGTTTTTTTTGTTTTTTTTGTTTTTTTTCTTTTCCCCAGGGGTCATCGTATCGACCAAGTGGTCCTAGAGTGTCGCAAGAGGGCTCATTCTTACGGAAATGAAAAGTTCTAGTGCCCTTTTTAAGTGATCAAAAAATTGGAGGGCACCTAGACCCCCTCCCACGCTCATTTTTTTCCAAAAGTCAACGGATTAAAATTTTGAGATAGCCATTTTGTTCCGCATAGTTGAAAACCATAATAACTATGTCTTTGGGAATGACTTACTCCCCCACAATCCCTGGGGGAGGGGCCGCAAGTTACAAACTTTGACCAGTGTTTACATATAGTAATGGTTATTGAGAAGTGTACATACGTTTTCAGGGGGATTTTTTTGGTTTAGGGGGTGGGGTTGATGGGAGGGGGCTATGTGGGAGGATCTTTCCTTGGAGGAATATGTCATGGGGGAAGAAAAATTCAATGAAAAGGGCGCAGGATTTTCTAGCATTACTATAAAAAAACAATGAAAAAATAAACATGAAAACGTTTTTCAATTGAAAGTAAGGAGTAGCATTGAAATTTAAAACAAACAGAGAGTATTACGCATATGAGGGGTTCTAAAAATACTTTAGCATAAAGAGCGAGTTATTTAGGAGGAGATAAATACCTCGCTCTTTATGCTAAACTATTTTTAGTAATTTCAACTATTTATTCTACGGCCTTTTTGATTCAGGGGTCATTCTTAAAGAATTGGGACAAAAATTACGATTTAGTGTAAAGAGCGAGGCATTAACGAGGTTACAAACCCCCTCGTACACATAATAAAAATATAAGAATATAAAAGTTTGTTACGTAAGTTAATTCTTAAGTTACGCATATTTTTTACTAATAAAAACGTTCGTTAAAAATTAAAAGTTCTAGTAGCCCTTTTAAGTGACCAAAAAATTGGAGTGCAGCTAGGTCTCCTTCCCCACCCCTTATTTCTCAAAATCGTCTGATCAAAACTAAGGGAAAGCCATTTAGCCAAAAAAAAAAAAATTAATATACAAATTTCATTTCAATAATTTATGCGCGGAGAGCCAAAATCAAACATGCATTAATTCAAAAACGTTCAGAAATTAAATAAAAAAACTAGTTTTTTTTAACTGAAAGTAAGGAGCGACATTAAAACTTAAAACGAACAGAAATTACTCCGTATATGAAATGGGTTGTCCCCTCTGCAATCCCTTGCTCTTTACGCTAAAGCTTTTAATTGTTTTAAAAAGCAGAATTGTGGCAATGAGTCAAACTTTAGCGTAAAGAGCGAGGGATTGCGGAGGGGACAGCCCATTTCATATACGGAGTAATTTCTGTTCGTTTTAAGTTTTAATGTCGCTCCTTACTTTCAGTTAAAAAAACTAGTTTTTTTATTTAATACTATATTAAACCAATGTGTTTGTACTTCAGGAGATCCGTTGTCTAAGGAAGAGAGAGAGAAAAAAAACAAAAAAAAACGTTTCAACATGGGCTATTAATTTTTGGTTCATTTGGGTGCCCTTGTCCACGTGCGTTGGAATGGAAATAAAGGAATTGAAAAGAACGGATGTCGGAGAAAAATTAGTTTGTTCTGTTGGATTCAGTGAAGTTTCGTGTAACAAGAATCTTGAAATTTACCCTGCTACAGTGCCAATTCTGGCCTCTCTTGCGCCAGAGGCATAATTTTGATTAGCTCCCCCCCACTGTCTCACACAGAATTTTCAAAATAAATTATGACAATTAGTTTATTAATTAATTAATAATTTATTTTTAATTATTTTTAATTTACAAGTTAAATTATCTAATTATTAATCATTTTAATTATTTTAATTACTATCGTTTAATTATTTCTTAATCTAATTAATTAAGAAATGAATTAATGTATTGATTATTTTTATATAGTAACTGCACCCTCGACTTTATTTAAGTAAAAATTAAATTTCAAAAATTACAGAATGATTAAAACGTTTAGGTTATTTATTTGAAATTGTGTGCCCATAAAATTTCTGCGC
The DNA here is from genome assembly GCF_032884065.1 of Artemia franciscana. NCBI lineage: Eukaryota > Metazoa > Arthropoda > Branchiopoda > Anostraca > Artemiidae > Artemia > Artemia franciscana. The sequence goes on along the minus strand of NC_088875.1, from coordinate 17,643,875 downwards.
CCGGGGCAAGTGCCCTCTCTATACCCTAAAACCGCATCTGCCCTTTTAATTATTTTTTCTCTTCTTTTCCTGTTTTAATACTGAATTTATTGTTATACTAATCTTGATTGCGAAATATTTCAGCCTCATGACCTACGAATTTCTAAAAAATGGGCTATCGTGTTTTGTTTTTTTTTGGAAACTGAATGCGTTTGTTTGAAAGTATTTATTGTTTAACCATTATTATTTTTTCTATTAAGGAATTCTGGGCTCATTGTTTTCTCTTCTTCAATTTTTGGCATCTCCAGTTATTGGTACACTCTCAGACATCTTTGGAAGGAAACCAATTTTTATTATGACATCTGTGAGTACCTCTATTTTTTCCTTATGAGTGTAATAACTATTTTAGTCAACCTCATAATTTACTTCTGTCGTAATACTACCTACTAGAAATAATTGAAAAACAAATATTTTTAAAATTTGGCTTTTGGAGTGTAAGCCATTCTTATTGAGAGCTTAAGCGTGTATAAATTACTTTGATCCCGCACCGTAACTTAGCAGCAATTTGATGAAGAATACAATAAAATAGACACATTCCAGGGAATAATGATTTTTTTTTCCGTCCTCTAAAGGACAAGAAAAAGAATATTGTTCCTATATTTTCTTAGTACTGGCTCTATATGGGAGGGTTGGATGATCTTAGGGTGTATATGCCGGGGGCTTATAGATTGGATAGTGGAATTTATTATGTTTTTAAATCCCTGGACGAATGTGTCTTTCTGCAACTCATTTAAGTATACAGCCAATAAGATAGGAAAGAAAAGGCGAATTTGAAGGGAACTCAGCTTTGAAATTGATCTTCCTTTGTGCATTTTATTTTAGGATCTTATTTCCAAGTTAGTGGGTCTTTTTCGGAACCCAACTATTTTTTGTTTCAAATTTTCAGTCAAAGGGTGAGAAAAAAGAAATATTTAGAAGGATTTCATTTATTTTATTTTCTTTCCTGATATTGGTACGATATTACTGTGACAACAGAGTAATTGTGGCACAGGTCTATACCACAAAGTTTATTTTCCTTTTTTCGATTTTAAAGATTTATTAATATATCTGAATATTTTTTCCCTTCACGACAGGTTCGTACACAAGAGTTTTCTTGGTTGGGGAATTTAATAGAAAAGAAAAGGTTAAAGGTGACGTATTTGGAAATCCTGAAAATAATTATTATATTTAGGGGGAATAGGGTGAGAAGTCCTCTGGGCACGTGTTTGCTGCTTTCAGTAACATTATTCCTAAATACTATCAAGAGATTCAAAAATGAAAAGAAATATCTGAGTCGCTGAGGCTACCCCAATGTTTGTTTTTTGCTACGATTTAGTCCAATATTACCATTATTATTATCATTATTTCGAGATGCTATAAATGTCGAGGTAAGTCGTTCCTCAACGAAAAATTATAAATGAACGTACAGGAAAAAAAAAATTATGGGCTATAATATCCCCCTGAATTAGTACTTGAACTGAACTTTTGAACTTGAACTTAAAACTTAAACTTTTGAACTGAACTTGAACTTAAACTTTTGGTTACTATTGGCTGTGATTTATTCTTTACTAGGTTACAACTATTGCTATTCCTGCAACCGTAATTAAGTTTTCTAATGCGCGAAATTGTCAATTTTTGCCCTGACCTCGAAAATTCAGTTATGAAGTTTGAATTGCAAGTACTAAAAATAAGATTACCAAACAGTTGGACTGATAGCTATAAAATTGAAAAATGCAAAACAATTTTTTCAACTCAAGGTAAGGAGCAACATTCAAACTTAAAACGAACTGGAATTATTTAGTAGGCCTAAATGTGTGGGGGGGGGGTTTCTCCTCCTCAACATCTCGCTCATCAAGCTGAAGTTTTTGGTACTTCTAAAAAAGCTTTTTATTGTTCTAATTAAAAGACCCTTGAGTTTAAGGAGTCGTTACTAAAGAATTGGGACAACACTCAAGGTGCTGAGGAGGGGGCAGCCCTCTCATATACATAGTAATTTCTGTTCCTTTCGAGTTTTAATGTTGCTCCTCATTTTTAGTTAAAAAAATTTAGATCATTACCTTTACTTGAAAAAACAATAGCTAAGAGCTCATATGGCAGTTGTGATGAGAGATCGGATCCGGTCCGGTTATATCAATCACGCATGTAGAACTTGAGCTGATTCTCGAACCTGTCAAAGCACTAGAACCCCCCCCCCCAACACCCCTAAAGAGATCGGATCTGGTTCGGTTATGTCAATCACGTATCTAAAACTTGTGCTTATTCTTCCCATCAAGTTTCATCCTGATCTCTCCACTCTAAGCGTTTTCCAAGATTTCCGGTTTCCAAGATTTACGTTTCTTCCCTCCACCCCCCAATGTCCCTGGATCCGATCCGAATTGAAAATGAAGCATCTGAGACAAGCTGTCTGTCTATATATCAAGTTTCATTCAGGTCCGATCCCCCATTCGTGAGATAAACATACCTCGATTTTCATGATTTCCCCTCCCTCCAGCCCCCCTCAGATGGTCGAATCGGTGAAATGACTGTTATCAAATCCATTTGTGTAGGTCCCTGACAAGCCCTAGCACGTCCAGAAGCACCGAACTCGCCAAAGCACCAGAACCCCCCCCCCCCCCCCCACTCCCCCAAAGAGAGCGGATCCGGTCCGGTTATGTCAATCACGTATCTAGGACTTATGCTTATACTTCCCACCAAGTTTCATCTCGGTCTCTCCACTCTAAGCGTTTTCCAAGATTTCCGGTTTCCCCCTCCAACTCTCCCAATGTCACCGGGTATGGTCGGGATTTAAGCTCTGAGACACGAGGTCCTTCTAAATATCAAATTTCATTAAGATCTGATCACCCGTTCGTAAGTTAAAAATCCCTCGTTCTTTCTAATTTTTCCGAATTAACCGTCCTTCCACTCCCCCCCTCCCCAAATGGTCGAATCGGGGAAGTGACTATTTCTAATTTAATCTGGTCCGGTACCTGATACGTCTGCCAACTTTCAACGAACGCTATATTAATCTCGTATCTAGTTTCGGATCCTCTTCATGTAAAGATTGGGGCGGTCCGAGATTCGAATTTAAAACCTCTCGCTCCCTAAGCAAGCCACACTTAAGAACAAAATTCATTTGTTTTGTCGGCAAATAAAATTCTTCTCAACAATCTCGTTCGCTCGCTCCCCCCCCCTAGATGGTTTAATCGGAGAAGTAACTATTTTTAATTTAATCTGGTCTGGTCCCTGATACGCCAGCCAACTTTCATCGTCCTAGCTTATCTGGAAGTGCCCAAACTAGCAAAACCGGGACCGACCGACAGACGGACATAAATTGTGATCGCTATATGTCGCTTGGTAAATACCAAGTGCCATAACTAGTTTTTCAGAGCAATAAAAACTATTGGTGTTTTCGAAGGCATAAATGTCTCTTTTCTTCCAAATGAGCTATCATTTGGCTGGTTTTGATATGTACCCAAGAACTTCTGCAACCCCCTCAGTATAAATGCCTACATTCATGGCTAGCATAATTCTATTTATGCGCCAATTGTACCTAGCTTTTCTTTTTCTTTAAACATGAACTAGAATTTCTTATATTATTTGAAAGTTTTCCTCATTTTGTGTAGATTGCGCACGTGAAATTCTGCGCGTTAGAGTTTTGGATATTTTCGCAGACCTAAAAAGAGTTTTAATGATTTCGTACGTCTACCGACTGTATTTAGATAAATCAGGCTGAATTTCGATCGAATTAGACCAAATCTGTATTAAATTTACTGCATTTTTTTTCTGTCCAAGTATTGTGAAAATATTTTTTTCCAGAATACTTTGCAAATAAATATGGAGTGCTTCTTTTACAAAATCTCTTGTGAACGGTTCTGTAGTTCTATGTTTCGTTATTGTTGATAATTTATGAAAAAAAAATATCAAAATTTTTCCTGGCAAACAAAAGGCATCTAATCTGGTAAAGCTGTGCAGTGCAGCGTAATTTTGAGCTGATTTTTGCAGTTTATTATTTGAATCTTCTTTTAAAGTCTGAAGTCTTTTAAAGTCTTTTTGAACCAGAAAAAATCCTGGAATTAATCTTTAGAGGTAGACATAAATTTGACAAAGCAGTGGAGTTGTTCAAAATTTGGACGGGATTGCTCCTCAGCCAGTGAAATAACTTATTGTGGAAACTATCGTAAAAACCATGAGCTTTCTTGGGTGTTGGGATGGGCCTCTATGTATCACAGCTGTTTTTGCTATTGACATTACGTCTCTCATTCTTCTTCAGCTTTCTGGTCGCTTTGCACCTTATATGGGAAAAATCGCAAAAACCATGAACCTTTTCGCGGAGAGGGAGGAGCGCTGGAGCTTTTTGCGTATTGTTTTTTTCTATTGAGATTTTGTATCTTAATTTTCATCACCTTTCAGGTTGGCCTTGCGATTTCTTATGGTTTATGGGCTGTAGCTTCGAACTTCTTCATATTCATAATCGCAAGAATAATTGGTGGGGTCAGTAAAGGGAATATAAGTCTTGCTGCTGCCATTATTGCAGATGTTCTACCTGTAGAATCAAGAGGTTTTGGTATGGTAAGTGATTTTGTTTCGTTTATAGAACGGAAAATGTTACAAAATTATTACAGTCATCATAAGAAAGTAAAGAAAAAGGGCAGTGGTGATTTTTAAATCTTTTTTACTTTTACTTGACATTAGGCTGAATGTAAAAGAACTTTTTGTTCAAGGGGCCCAATAAGTCTACTCGTACGTATTTTTGTTGAACTAGCCTAGTTTTGCATACTAACCTAGACTTATCTTTCAACAAAAGCTAGTTTTAAGACAAAAGAATATGCTTGCTCTCAGAAAATGTCAGGCTGAATCCAAGTAAACTGTGACCTTTAATATGAATTTTAAGTTTAATGAACGGTATACGGGTTTGAATAAATGGCTGTAAGTAAGGACCCCATACTTTTTAAAATAGTAAATATAATTTTTTTTCTATCTTTTAATCGATTTTACAAACGATTTAAAAAATGTGTTCCATTTTTTTCGATTTTTTAGTCTTCCGATTTTATTATCACTAAATTGTGTTGATTCTTATGCAAACATTTACAAAATCGGATATATACTTACTATGCCCTCTTGGTTTCAAATTGGAACCAGTTTGATTTCAAATTCCATTTTGAGTTCCAGGTCTAACCAGCGTGGAACTAGGGCACATCTAGACCCAACACAGACAAGTACAAGTTTCTAAACAAACGCAAATGCAGATAAAAAACACAGATAAATAGAACCTGAACCAAGAGAAAATAAACCGAAATCATTTCCGTTTATCCTTGGTTTCGAGGCTGGTTATTCCTCATTGTTTTCATTTCCTTTATTGCATCCTCATTGCAAGCTATCTTTCCTGTAAGCTTGTCCAAAGTTACGAGCCTAAGACGATTTATCCAATTAAAAAAAAATGGAGAAAATGCCCCCAAAAATAGTTATTTTTTGCATTAAGTGCAGTATATCAAAGAACCCTATTGAAGAAGTTTCAAGCTTTTAAATGCAAAACTAAATAATATTTTTTAACGAGAATGATGATCAATGATTTGTGTTTATTTTTCACCCCTAGCTGTGATTATTGAGCCAATGTTCCTTAAATAAAGTTTCATTCGATCGGAAATGAAAAGTTTAGGGATGGCCTGAAGCCTCAAAAAAGTTTAAGTTTTTTTTTTACTACAGAAATGTATTTTTTGAACAGCATAAAAGATTACATTAATATGCTTACCTGCACAAATGAGAGAGAGATTTTGGAGGGCTGGAGGTGGGAGGGTGCATCCATTAAAATTTCCCAAAGAGAGGGGTATGATAGGTGCTACCAGGAATTTGCTTTTTCTCATATTTAAATAGGAATAATTTTCATTCTTCTATTTTCTGACAGTTGACAGTTTAGCCAATAAACTGATGGATATGGAATATCGCGTAGTTTACACCATTTATTAGGATGTTGTTTATTAGGCAATGGATTATGTCGGGAGGTATTATCTAAGCTTATAAAAGCGTTTTAGACCATTGTTTTAAAATTTATATGAGAACTTCTTTAGATGATTTGAGTGACTATTCAGATGACAGATTTAACGTTGTTCCCAGTCATTGGGAATAAGTATTTATGTTTGCATGAAGTATAAATCGTGCATCATGGGTGATGAGGGGGTGAAAGCTTCTCTCTTCTTCTAGAACTGATAATTTGTTTCTGAAAAATATGCTTAATTTTGAAATTTAAATACAATCAATGAGTTCTTTTTTCCGAACCTTGCTTAGAGCTCAATTCCTCCTGAGCTCGCTGTAGCGCAAAGTGTAGACATCTCGCACGGTTGCTGGGACGAGGAAATCTTCCTGCAGGAGTTTGAGTTACGTATGCACAATTCAGAGATCGCGGTTGTATGTGTGTCCGACCATATGGCTGCCAATGCTGTACCTGGTGCGGGTTTATTGACCCCTCCGTCCGAAGGACGTATCCAAGATAACTTCATCTTTTTCTCTTCGCCACTAAAGAAATAAGTGGCTGGACAGTTCTCCGACAAGTCTTCGTGTTACTGACCTTTTGTTGACACCTGACGTTTAATATGGTCTTCAACCGCATATTTCCGAAAGCTGTAATCCGTTTCTCTGTCTTCATATCGAATAAACGTTTCTCGAGGCATTGTTCAGGAAAAGTTAGAAGTTTATTTGAAGAATCAGGTTTTAGAGGGTGGCAGTCTTTTGGCATTTAGGATAATCATGGTCTGGTCCTTAGCATATAAGGAATAGTTTCAGTCCGTTTTAATGTTGTCTTTGCTTTAATTTGTAAAACAAACTTCAAGATAGGGACTAAGTTCCCTTGAAAAATCAAAATAAGTTCCCTTCAAATCAAAATAATTTGTAGAATTAGTAGAAAAAGTAAGACTAAAGTAGGACTAAAAATTAAATGTGTCTATAACAAAGACAATAAGACTGGACGTAATAAAAAGGAGTAAAATAAAATGGAAAAATTATATGCATGATTTGCGTGCTGTGTATTTTTGTAAGATATTGTGTCACCTGTTTTGTGTGCCTAAAATATACAAGGGTCGAAATCATAGGCTAATTGCAAACGGAAATAGTATACAACTACATTTGAAAAAAGAAGAAACATAACAAATACATAAGGGCCTTTTATTGGGCTCTCGCTGGTACAGGAATGTTTGGACAACCTGTACAAGACTATAGTCGTAAGAAATGGGCGACGTTTCGCTTTATGTTTCTTTATTTATTGACCTCTTTTTATTTTGGTGGAATGAAAAAGAAAACAAACAATTTCGGCATAATTTTTTTCTTTTTTATGCTATTGTTTCATCAAGCCGATGATATATTTGGAAGTTGATTAAGCAGCAGATATAATCGCCCAATATCAAGGTATTTACAGTAATTAGACATTATTTGTCGATTGCATGAGTAATTTGTCAAGATTACCCTTTTTTTAATTGTATGATTTTCCCTGCAATTTATTCTTATTTATATTTGTTATCTAGTATGTGATGTGAGTCTTTACTCGTGAGAGGTTGCAAACAGCTAAGTTCTGAACCGAGTGTGGGGGGGGGGAGGCTGTGCAGCTATGTTTGCCTCAGGTGGCCTGGTGCTGCTATGTGTTGTCAGTATTAGTACTTTGTATTGTTAGTGGTCTATCAGACAAAAAAGAACTTCTTGGAACCCCATCTGCATTTTTGTTTCTTTTAACTGTTAAATTTAAGATTTCATAGTTTTCGCTTCTACTTCCAATATCACGCTTAAGTAAATTCTGTACTTTAGATTTTGTTTTTTTTGTTATATTTATCGATTCAGGATCTGAGTTTTCGTTTTGAAGATGCACCTCAAGCTTGAACACTGTTGAAACAAGATCGTTTCGATATGTATCGCTATTGTTCGTATCGTTTTGTATCGGTATATTTTATTTGATATCGATTCTCGCGATTTGACTAGGTTAATTAAAGTTATTCGATATGTGCATATCGGTGCATATCGACTCACGGCGACACCAATGGTTATGTTGTCCCACACTTATTTGCAGTTAGTGTTTAAAAATCATTCGAAGCCTATTAAAGGAATTCAACAAAGATTCTATTTGATGTAGATTTTGGGTAAATATTCCTACCTACAAATGAAGGTAATGCTTGCGATCGATTTTGCTAACAACTAACTCGTCGCTCAGACTCTAGTAATGATACTGGAAATTTCATCAAAACGACAGTGAATCTCATACTTTTTGACAGTTAAAATACACAGTGAAAAACGATAGTGAAAATACACATTTTGATAGGTTTGAAGAATGATTTGATAATTTTTTCTAAGAATTCTAATAAATTACAGAAATTTAAAGAATGTTCAGTGTAAAGAAAGAACTTTTCTTTCTTTACCAGTTGAAGGTATCTTTTCAACAGTGGAACTCAATAGCTTTGCTGAATAAAGTTTGGGTATATAGGGTGCTTGCATAGATTTTTGGACTGAATATGACATACAGTTGATCTAGATAATTTAAATTCTTGTACTATAATTCTTTATAATTCGTTGCTTATTGTTACAAGGTTAAAAACTAGAAATTGGCGTCCATAAGTCGAAGCACGGATACTACGACGTATTATTGCCTTTTTTTCAAAAGGGAAATGGAAGATTTACTTTTATTTAAATATACTTATCCCCCCCCCCACATAACTTAAATGTTAAATGACATGTTTAAAATAAAAATTGGGACCGTTGATGTTATGTAAAAAAATTTCAAGCCTTTAATAAAGCTTTAAGAGGCTTTATAATTGGAGAAGTTTGCTTAACTTGACCCTAATTAGTTCAACAATACTAACCACAAAAATGCATTGTTGTGTGTCTTTTGGGAGTTGAGTTGTGCAAGGATCATGTTTAGGTAAGTTGCTTTTGGCGATGGCGAGTTGGACTAGATGAGAAATATGGGGTCTGTTTTTTTGAGAACTACAACCTGAAGTTTTGCTGGTCAGATATGAGTAGTTGGAACCTAACTGTTATGAAGTCTGTTTTTCATGAAGATCTATACATCCCTTTATATTCAAGCTATTGTAGTACTGCTGCATGAAAAAATTTTCATTAAAATCTTTAAATTTTCGGTCTTGTAGAAGAGCTATTTAAGATTCCATTTGTATCACAAAAAGAGCAATAGAGATGAAATGACAAAATTGTTTCATTGTTGTGGAACTGCATCTGATACTAGCCCACTAGCAGGCACGCAGTCATTTTTTTTTTTTGGGGGGGGGGTCTGTAAAACTGCAAAAGACAGACAAATTATATTCAAAATGTTGGAAATTTTAAAGAAATTGCAAAATCATATTTTTTTTAAGTCTAAAACAGCTTGGTAACAAAATATGCATATAAGGGCGAAGAGTTTTTTGTGAACAGAATTTAGCAAGTAATAAAAGCTGAAAGTTTATAAGAAAAATAAAAATAGTATGTTTCAGGATATTCATATTTTTGCCTCTCTCTCCTTAAAACTTTCCTAGTAAATAGAAGCGCGTTTTGTTGAATTTTCTTTGAATTTCGCCAAATGAATTTGTGCTTAAAAACTACATCATTTACAGAAAAATGAAGAGTTTTTTGTTAACTGAAATTAGCAAGTAATAAAAGCTGAAAGTGTTATAAGAAAAATAATAATAGTATGTTAAGCATTGCTCAGGATATTCATATTTTTGCCTCTCTCTCCTTAAAACTTTACAAGTAAATAGAAGCCTGTTTTGTCGAATTTTCTGTGAATTTCGCCAAATGAATTTGTGCTTAAAAACTACATCATTTATGTAAAAATGAAAATTTTTTGTGAACAGAAATTAGCAAGTAGTAAAAGCTAAAAATATTATAAGAAAGATAATAATAGTATGCTTGGTGTCACTCAGAATATTAATATTTTCGCCTATCTCTCCTTAAAACTTCCCCAAGACTTCCCAAAAAAAAGAAGCATTTTTTTCTCAAATCTTGTTTGAATTTTGGCAAATCTAACGGTTAAATTGATTGAAGAATGTAAAATATTATGTTTGTCGCTGGCAAAGAAAAGTCAATAAATATCACCAATCAAGTCACTCAGATCCCTTGCAAGTAGTAAGGACTGTTACTTTTATTAAATTGAAATAGTAATAATAGTACGAGAGAAATAATAGAAGTATGCTTAGCATTAATTTGAGGATATTAAAGTTTTTGTTGGTTTCCCCTTAAAAATTCCCAATATTTCTCATTAGAACAGAAGGTTTTCTCGTTGAATTTTTCGGTAGAACGTTCTTGGAGACAATAAGTTTTTGTTCTGTTTATTTTGGACTGTATGTATATTTTTTGCAGTTAGCAAGTTTTTGGCTATATAGACTTTGTTTTATGTGAGTAAAACGAAGTCTGGCAAATTCATCACGGAAACTGAAAGAACGTGTTTACAAAATGTGAACTGTTTGATCCAGGGCTTTCAAATATAATGGAGACTGTAACTTTCTCCCCTTAATTTTTGTTTTTAAATTCATATTCAACAATCGCCTAACAATTATTCGGTCATCCTTGAATGATAATTATCCCTGAAAATGTACCCTTAAAATATTTGTTGGGGTGAGGAGGGGGATCAGAAATCACATAATAGAATTCTAAGATCATCATTTTCGCTGTTTACAAGGGAGTTCTTCGAACACATCTTTTTCATGTGATGTATTGAATTGAAAGTAAACCTTACTTTTTTATTGTACTTTTCTTCACACTCGTACTACCAGAACAGCCTATGCCAATTTTCCGGCCTGCGTCAGTTCAAATGATATGTAGAAGTACCTTGCTTTTCAACTGATTCTGAAGTAAATCCGAAATAATTCCGAAGTAAATCCAAACTAATGCAAAAAATTCAAATTATTCTTTTAAGTAGATGGTTTAAATTTTTCGTTTTTTCTTGGTTTTGCTTCTCAAATTACATTGTGTTAATTATGAATTATACTTCATGTGCTATTTAAAGTTGCTATTGATGCCCCGAGTGCTGGGCTTCCAGCATATTTGTTTCATAATCATTTTAAAATATTGTTTCTTAGAATATTAAGATTTTCTTTAATTCCCGCTGAATTTGCCCCAAAACTTCCCAAAAAGTTTTTTTTAAGGTTTTTTGCCAAATTCTTCAAGAAATTTTGTTATTTTGTATCTTGCATAATAATTTTTTTTTCTGTTTTTCTTTGTCTTTATAATGAAAGCTGGTGTCTCCTCTGATTCTGTTTCATCTTATATCTTATATAAAATAAAAGTTAATTCACATGGTATTTTTCTATAAAGACAAGGGCATTTTTGATATTTTTGGTTATTTGAACTATATTTTACATGTATAAAATAAACTTTAAAAAATCTGTCACCTATTTCGAAACTAAACACGTTTACAAAATACTGTGTAGGAGGAATTGAAAGTAAAACCTTTTATTTAAATTTTCATGGTCCATTTCTTAATACACACAGTATTTTGTAAACGTGTTTACAAAATACTGTAAGCACAACCTATGAATATCTTTCAATTCACTTGAACTCAAATACAATTTTTATAAGTGCTTTGCCTTTAAAGTAGTTTGAAGTAAATCCATAATAACTCCGAATTGAATGCAACTTTTTTTCGAGTTGATGGTTTAGATCATTTTTTTGTTGTATTTCGTTTGCCTTTGACAACGTTACTGCCTTAACTATATGCTATATTATGTATACTATATAGTTGTCGTTCAAGTCCAGAATACTGTGCTCCTGGCTTACTTTTTGTACTTATTTATGAATAAGTTTTACCTACTTACAAAAAATCGCTCTTTGATTCTTTTTTTTCTATTAAATTTTGTTGTTTTTACTTCTGCTGAAATTGGGACCCTAATATAGAAATGGTTTTGCCAAATGTGAAGTTGCGGGTTACAGATTCCTAAGATAGTCCTTTTATATAGAAATGAAATAGTAATTTGTGAATAAATGCTGGTTGATTTTAGGGAATGTATTAGGCTCTGTCTTGCTAAACTTTCTTTTTTCAGGCCTTGATGGGTATTGCCTTTTCTCTTGGTTTCATCTTTGGTCCTATGCTTGGAGCAGGATTCGCCATGTGGGCTAAGCTGCAGGACGGCACTGATTGGTTTGCGTATCCTGCATTATTCTCATTAACTCTGACTCTTGTAAACATTGTGTTCCTCACTTTCTTCTTCCCTGAAACTTTGCCAAAGGTTAGACGATTTTTTCCTTTTTTTTCCTAGGGAAGTTTCTAAACAAGCTTTTAGCTTATTTCCTTAGTATTTTTACTAGTTTATTTGAGAAAGTTCTTATTTTATTTTTTTTTATTTCCTCTTTTACTTAATATTTTATTTGATTTTATCTTTTACTTGAATAATTTTATTTCTTTTATTGCTAAACTATTACATTATTTTACCTTATTTTTTTTTTTTAAAGTAGCCTTAAACGAGGATGATCATACATGATAATGATGACGGTGTTTTTCTCATCTTCAGAGGATTTCCAGCCTCACTTTAGTAGCCTATTGGTTTATTTCGGAATCTTGCTGTGTTATAAGAAAAATAAATAGGAGAAATAAAAATAAAAAATAAAAGAAACAAATATAGATCATTTTGCTCGACGTAAATTTTCTTTCATTAATTTTTTCCTTTTTAAACGTTGACTCAGTGCGAATTAAACATTATGTGCTTTATTTTTAAGTCATATGAATAACTTTTAGCCGGTAAAGGCTTTTAGATCTAACGCTTTATACTTTTCTTTTCTTTTACTGGTATCTAGTTCTCTTTTTTCGTTTAAAATTGATTAAAATGTTTTTGAATTTTTGAAAAGAAACATCTTTAGTCCACTTTAAGGTCTAAAGCGTATCGAGTTCGTACAACCAAGCCTGGAATGGAAGGTTTGTAATTATGAAGGGACATGAATAAATGAAAATGTTTGTCTACTTTAAAAATAAATAAGTACATGTATAGACCCGTTTTATTTGAATACCGTTCCAATGTATTATGCGGTAAATTTCTTGCAATCAATCAGCAAAATATAGTCAACCATGTTGTGATGAATAAGATTAAGCAGGACTCCTGTATATTGCGGACTGGTTTGAAACTTATCGTATAAATTGGTACTTATCTCTTATAGCCACCACGCTCAAGAAGTGAAGTTAGGCTAATCCTAATGAAATATAACTATGTATGATGAAAATAAAATACTTTAGTCACAAATATATAGAAACTACAACAAAGAATTAAGGAATTCAGGCCCTCAGAACGTATTATATTAAATGGTTTCTAACCTAGCCTAACCAAAATACCAACTAAAATATCTAATTATATATATAACTACATGTAGTTTATCTCTCTCACGCTAAGCTGATTATCACTGAGCACATACTGAAATACAGAAATAAACCGGTTCTACATAGACCAAGAACTTGAGTGTGGTCTATTAATGTTCTTGAGTGTGGTAACCTGTAAATTATTTTGTATATATTTTTTTTTGTTTTGATAAAGATATGTTGTGATTAAAATTTGATAGGTAGAGAGGGGATGGATCAGCTATTTTGAATTCACAATATCTATTGAATAAACGAAAGTTCTGTATTTTATGCATTTTTTGCATCTTTACTAATCGGGAGGGGGGGACCAAATCCAGACATTCCTCCCATACAGCGTGGGCTTGGCCCCACGGTCAATTTTGGTTTAATTTGCCTCGTAATTATTAATTTTTTTTTCAAAAGGGCAACATGGGATTTGTTTCAATATTCTGTGAGATTCTTTGAACCTAATTTCCAAAAAATATTTATAATTATTTGTCAAAACCTGAGGAAGAAAACCATTGATTGCATTCGTATCGTGCTTTAAAGTTCTTAACTTGATACAGTTATTGTTACCGGATGAAAAAGTCATACATTGTTTGTCTTACGTTGTGTAGTAATACATTGTAATTGGAAGTCAAAACACTATCCGGCAGTGCCATCTATTTATATCAAGATCAGTTATATTTTTGTAGGTAGTGTGAATGTTGAGAAGGAAAAATATCGTTATCCAGTGAAAAACCAGATTCTTAAAACAGGATCAGCGGAGGAAAGAATCCTATAAAACCAAATTTGATTGTCAATTAGAAACTGTGGAACAGCAAATTTATAATCCCAGCCCATTACCCCACAAAATGCACTTTTTTCGGGTGTATTGTCAGTGGAATTGTATTTCTATGATCTGGAATAACAGTAAAATGGTGTATTTATAATCCAAATTATGATTTTACAATCGGCTTTGTCAGGGGAAAAGGCCTTGCTACCCAGGGATGGCTCGAAGCACCAAGGCTAGGAGGGGTGAGATCTCATCATTTAAACGACTCCTGGATCACATTGTTCGACTCGTGAAAAATTTATTATACATTGACCTTTTATCAATATACTTATCTATGAGCTGCTAAAACGGAATACATCATGTTTAAATGCATAACTAAGGACAACTATACTTGTATTCTCCTGTTTTTCAAAGTGAACCACCGTTGGAAAATCTTGTTTAAGTCAATGGCAATGGTGAGGTCTTTCTCATTCGCCAACAACACGAGGGAATCTAGTCAAGAGTCAAGCATGGCAGCTCTCAGCCAATTCTTAACAAGCTTGAGCTTGCTAAATGTTCTTTCAGCAGTAGCAACTGCAACGGGTGCTGTCGTAGCCAATTTTCATAGGTGATTAGCTTGCTTTAGCTGACGTTGCCAGCAATGCCCTTCACCCTGGACTTCTCTGAAGCAAGTAGGACCGTGGTAAAACTGAAACAGAACTTCCAGCTCTACCTAAATAGCAGTAAAATCTAGAGGTCTTTCTTGGTATGGAAAAAACGTTGTTGCTAGCTCAATATCTGCAACCGAATTCTTTTTTTTAAAGGTGGTTGAAATGGCCAAAAATTGACATGATAATCTTCTCCCATCATTGTAGTTAAGCTTTCAAGAAGGATTCTGAAATTTTGTCTGTAGAAATGATACATTGAGATCTTGGATTTACCCTAATCTTGGCTGTCAAAACGAGATGGCCCAAGTCACCCATTATGATACCTGACAAAATCTGCCTCTGGGTTGACTTCTCTCATTCTGACAAACACTTTTGTACTGTCAATGAAAGTATTCGTTTGATCCTCTGATATTCTTTCGAAAAGTTTCTTCATGACTTCAAGTATCTCAATTGCGTCAGTGGTGTTGATCTCCTCTTCTTCAAGTTTTTCTGTTGCTATCCTGATCTTGTACATGTTTTTTTCATTAAAATGAGGCAAGCGACAAATTCGCAGTTTAGAATCCTGTGCAGAAGGTCGCTAGCTTGCGCTTCGTCTTTGCATCCGTGTTCTTTATCTGTTTTGTTTCGTAGATGGTGGAAACTATTTTTCAAGCTAAGTAACTACTGCTTTTATTGTTTCAGCCCTTATAGTTCACCGAGTCAGTGATAATTTTCGGAGAATAAGGCTTCTTTTTCAGTCGAAGAGAGTTTTTCTCTCTAAGGGTGTCAAAATGCTTTGTAGATGAAAAGAAGAACGTGTATATTTCGTCAAGGATGTTGAAAAGCTTTATTATCAAAAGAGATCGAATTGCCACTGTGTTCTATAGTATTGGTTGGTTTGTGGGCCTGGCAGAGAATAGAAGGTACACGGCGGTCAAGAAGTTCAGATACTTCCTGCTGGACTCCGTTAAATTAACCAGATATCGCACTTGTACAGTCATAAGACAGGAAAGCTAGTACATCCAGATGAAATCCTCTCCTTGACAATGTTCCTATTACACTTTCCGACATACTTTCCCCCGGTTTTGTCTGTAGCTGCGCTAACATCTAATAGCCTTTCTAGGTGTCTGTTCCGAGCCGATATTGCGGATTACGACCGCGAGCTTATCAGAATGTAAAGTATCGTGTGCCGTATTACAGGATAAACTTCTGAATCCAAGACTTCATCGAGGATCTTCTCCCTGATTTTTTCTGAAAGAAAGTCAATGAACTCATTCTGAGGAATTGTGGGTAAATACGTAAATTTCTGTGGTCTATATCGGGTATCAAGAGCTGCCACATATCTCGCTATAAGTTGAACAATTTAAACAAAGTTACCATTTTGTTCTTCAGTTATCCTAAGGCCAATACACTGTCTCGCTAGGGTCCCTGCAACGTTCGAAAACGGTTTTCACAATTTTTCTGTTTGTCTTTTCATCTTTTGCTTGGTGCAAAACCTTAGTTCGAGTGCTTTTATCAAGCAGGAACTTCCACATGACTACTATTATTGACGAAGTCACAAAAATAGGGACTAGCTGCTTTGTGTGACTCGGTATAGAAATAACTTGCCAGTTCTCATTTCTTTGCCTATACTTTGCTCTTTGTTTTGTGCCATTTCCGCAAACCGGCTTCGACCCAAGCTTTTTCGAATTGGTCATTCCTAGGACCACTAGAAGCAGACAACACACGAAGGAAGAGGCAGAACACACGAAGCAGAAGGCAGCATCTTTCTCCGTATTGTATTCTAAGAACTGGTAATCCTCATATCATCCGGATGAGAACGCCATTTTCATTTTTCATATTGAAGAATCATCTGGGAATGCACTCAGCTTTGGTTGATTAAGACCATATGAAATAAAGTACTTCCTTTGGTTTTTTCTAGAAATTGGCTTCCTTATTCCTGGACTCTTGTGAACTATAATCTTAAAATCCACTCATAATTGAAATATTAAGAAGTTCTTCAGTGCAATCGACTATTAGCTCTTTACATAGCTCAAACACAGAAGAAGCTGTAAATTGTATTTCGACCTAGATATCTCTTGCATTCAACATAAAACTTTCCTGAACACTCTGTTGGATTAGGTTTACCCTGAATTTACCCTGGTTTAGGCTGAATTTACCCTGGTTTAGGCTGAATTTTTGTGTGCTATAGTCTTATAATGATGGAATTGTATCATAGAAAGCATGTCATCATTGGAATAACAAAGGTGATCAAAATTTTCTTTTTCATATTTTAGCCCGAACTGATCGTTTTATCTGAAAGAGCCTCGGTAGGCTTATTTGAGTAGAAGTTTGGCATCTGCAGCGCATGTTACATTATTAAAAACTATGATTTAACCCTAGGACATCTGCAACGGGGGAGGGGGTGAGTGGATGCACCTGGTACTTTTCCTTTCGAATTAGAAATATCCACTGCTTTATGTCAAGACTTTTACCGAATATCCTATTCATCGTTAATTTTCCCCCTATTATATTGGTGTAAATTCGTGTCGTCTGCAGTCATTGAATAAGAACGAAAAAACAAATGCAATACAGAAAATTATGCAGAACAACAAGTGCGGGACACAGAAGAATTAAAAGAGCCGCGATGTCTGCTATTTACTTAATCTTCAAATGAAAATCAAAGCCTGATCTTTCTCGTGTTTCCCTCAAACATACTAGTTTTTTTAAGGATTAAACATAAACATAAGCAATAAATATTATACAAAAGAAATACTTTTGATAATTTATAAATGTTATTATTGGCTAATTTGTTAATATTATAGTAACAATGAGTGTGGTAAGTACAGTTTCTTGTTCATAAAGTCACTTAAAAAATATGCTTATTAATGCCTTCTTATTCGACAAAAGTTATTAATGCTTCTCATCTTTGTAAAGCTTTTCTATTTTTCTTCTTGAGATTTGGAAATCTGTTCGAAGTTTTCTCTTTTTGATTATTTATTTCTCATTGTAATTGCTTGCGTCATTATTTTATTTTATTCATAACGAAAATCTATAGACTTACTTTATTACTTCTGCTGTTTATACTTTAGGGATCTAGAGCGAAGTCAAACTTTAACCTTCAGCACACTGCAGATCATATCAATCCGAAAGCAATATTTTCGTTTACAACTGCCGGGGATTTGCCTAAAAAAGGTTTGTGATTTCTTAAAGTGAGGTTTAAGCAGGTCCAGCTAGACATCTATGCCTAAATATTGATGACTGGCCAGGCAGTTGCTTAATGTCCTGGTCCAGGTCTATGCCTAGACATATATTATCAGACATAGAAGTTTAGGAAGCTTCCGCACTTACTTGGGCATGGAACTTGAGCCAGAATTATACATGAACACTGCTTTTAAGCACATATTACAAACTTTGCGACACAAAAGAACCTTCTTGATTGCTGAAATTCTAAAAACTAGACATGTAATTCTAGAATTGAGAACTGGAGCCTTGGTGGTAACCTTTTGCAGCCAAGACCAAATGTTATGGATGAATGGTAGCTCCCTGGACGTACATATCCGGCTAAACACCAACCAAAGTGTGAACACCTACCTGGACATGCACGTTAACACTGCTTATTGCACATACATTGAAGCGTAGTTTTTGGAGTAGGTGTTTAAGATGTGTCAAATGAATGGAGTTGAATTTTTTTTTTAACTTTCAACTTTCAACTTTTTCTTTATTCAACTTAAAAAATGCAAAAACAATATTATGCCCCAACAGAGAGCAGAGCTCGTAAGGCTGGGACAGTGCAAAAACATAGAAAAAACATCAACATCTCATCATAATAATGATTCCAAAATTTAACACGGCCAGACAAACAAAATAGAAAAAAAAATCATAAAAGAGAAGTAACAAGGATAAGTAAATAAATAAATATCGGACAGGAGGGGCGTGGGAGGCCATCCCAGACCCAGGGACACAAAAACAAAACACACAAATAAGACGATCAAATAATTTTAGCAAACAATCTTTAATATTTGCTTTTTTTATATTTAGCTGATATTTTTGGAATGAATCAAACTGAATTTGTTCATTCAGCTTATAATTGTTTGAAATGAAGGGTATTTGGTACCAAAATCGAAAACCTTGACCTTTCAGAACTTACAAAAGGAATTCGGTACATCCCAGACCTCCGACAATCCGAACGAGGAAGTAAATTTAGCGGAGATTTTTCATAGAAATAATTTTTAGAATTTTGGATTTGAAAATGCCATATGGAATATATTTAATACTCGTATATCATTTAAATCTAACAAATTTAACAAATTTAACGAATTTAAGAAGAGGAATAATGTTTTAATTAGAAGTTATTTTCATCGTCTCTGTTTGAGACCATGTATTAATGTTGTGTTGTTCTGACATTATGCTAAAGTTAAAAATAAAAAAGCCAAATAGTTCTATTTTTCTGTCAGACTATAAAGAGCTGAGACTTGAGAGGGACGATAAATGATTCTTCCTAACCTAAGTGACGTTTCTTAGAATGTTTTGCTTTCTTTTATGTGTTAGAAATTTTAGTGAAATAGGCTACTTGGTAGCCTATTTTTCTGTATAGTAATGGAATTAACATGCATATTCTGTTTCTCCGTCTTATGGAAATTTAATGCGTTGCCATTTTCTGTTTTATGCCAGATGCACATTCGTTTTTTGTCCCATTCACATTGGCATGGGAAGCCTATTTAATTTATTTTACATAAATTATACTTTCATTTAGCTCACGTAACTTAGTCTTCTTTGGAAGCTAAATATTTTTTAACTAAGGGATAATCACTTGAGAGATTTATAATAGCCCAGACTTGAAAAATGGTATCAATCAAAAATGTGACCATTGATTTTATTAGAAATAGACCATATATGTTAAATCCATAGAAAGAAAATTATAAGGACACTTTCCAAGATAAATAAATCATCTAGAATATTGCCGTTGCTACTAGCTGATTCTAGGATTATGACCTTTTTATGTCTCATTTTTTTTTAGTTTAGTGAACACAATTTTAGGAATGGGTCAATAGAATAGCTAAATTGTAAAAATTTGTTTCCAGGTCTAAATTTTAAGCTGAATCGCTTGATAAGTAAGGTAAACACCTGTTACTGGCCAGTTTCCTTTTCTCTGGCACCTTAGTGTTTTCTTTATTATTATTATTATTATTATTATTATTATTATTATTATTATTATTCGTGGAAAACTGTAGTAAGATACTAAAAATTTTTCAGAGGATTTTGATTGGTCACTGGTAGGTGCTATAAAAAAAGAATAAAGGCCTCATTCTGCCACAAATTATGGTAAGGTTTTGCCAATTTTGAGGAGTTTTGGCAAGTTCTAGGATAGAATGAATAGCAAAACTGGGATGAACTTGACCGTCTATTTGTATCCTTGAATTTTAATAGACTGTATAGCCTAGCTTAATTTAATGGCAAAACTGTATTTTTAGTTGCTGTTATCGGTATATTATCAAATTGTAACATTGACTGGTAGTTTGGATTTTTTCAATTTGAAGAGGTGAAATTTGTGATATTTCAGTCAATATTATATGCTATTTTTGTAAACAGGGGCATCAATTGACATCAATGTAGGGGGAAGTAGGCAACTTGGATTTTTCAAAATCTAGCAGTGAGACATATTTTTTCTTTCGTTGACTTTCTTACGTAAAAATTCAAAATCTTTGCTTAATTCTAAACGTTATTTTTGGAATAATACAAATAGTACTTGAGTTTCTATGTTAACGGGAAAGTATCAATGTGAACAGATCCAAGTAAAATCCCGTAACTTATGCTTCTTAACTTAGGCTACATATGGCAATGTGCATCCGGCATTACGGCTAAGTTGCCTGAATGATGTCGGAATGAGCCTTTAAACTTTAATTTTGGTTAAACGATACCATTATGTTTCTTATTTGCAATTTTGAATGGTTTAAAAAAAAGTACAACAGAGAAGGTTTCATTTCAAGAGATGTCGCCTATATTTCCTTTTTCAAAATTAGTTATGCCTTAGACAGTTTAACATTAATTTAGAAGTACCTTCAAAATGGAAATTTGCTTGATGGATTTCACTAAGTGGATTTTTTTCACTTCAAAGATTTAGCACCAACTTAGAACTAAGCACCAAGGAACCTGTAAAGGTATTAACCTTTGTCTATTTAAATAAGGGAAAATAAATATGAATTATTTTCATAATTTATGAAAATAAATTATGAAAATAACTTCTAATTAAAACATTATTCCTCTTCTTAAATTCGTTAAATTTGTTAAATTTGTTAGATTTAAATGATATACGAGTATTAAATATATTCCATATGGCATTTTCAAATCCAAAATTCTAAAAATTATTTCTATGAAAAATCTCTGCTAAATTTACTTCCTCGTTCGGATTGTCGGAGGTCTGGGATGTACCGAATTCCTTTTGTAAGTTCTGAAAGGTCAAGGTTTTCTCAAGTTAAACTCAAGTATGGAATGCAGGTTACGGAGTAGCATGCTCTGGGAAGTTTGGCGGTTTGTTTGCAAGGGCTTGCCTCACAAGAGTTTACTTTCTTTAAGTTATCAACTCTGGCTTTAATAGGTTATTACAGTGTTGCTTTCAATTTAAATTTGTTTTGTTTTCTCTACATTTCTGCACATAAACTGGCCGTTGTCTTCGCCAGAAAGGCAGAATAGATGACCGATTGTCATCTATTCTGGTAAAAAAAAAGATGATAAAAATTTCAAATTAAATCTCGAATAAGCCTAAACTCATTCATCCAGGACCGTAAATAGCCCTTTGACATTTTGCGCTATTTTTGGGATCTTGGAGCCCTCCCCCCAAATATTGTTTTTCCCGAGTCAATTTTTTTATTAGTTTTTAGTACTTGATTTTGGCTCATCGAATAGAATAGTTAAAACAAAATTTGCATATAAATTTTTTTTGCTAAATGGATTTCTCATAGTTTTGATTGGATAATTTTGATAAAAAAGGAGTGGGCTAGGAGGCCTAGCTGCCCTCCAATTTTAGGTTCCTTAAAAATGCAATTAGATTTTTTTTTATTTTTTGGTACGAACGTTTTTGTTTGTAATGAACACACGTACCTTACGAATTAACATACGTAACGAACTTCTATATTTGTGTATTTTTATTAAATATATGAGGAGTTCGCCCCCTCAACAATACCTCACTCTTTACACTAAAGCTTGAATTTTATCTTTATCCCAAATCTTTAAAAATGACCCCTGAATCACAAAGGCCGTAGAATAAATAGTTGAAATTACTAAAAATACTTTAGCGTAAAGAGAAAGGTATTGTGGAGGAGACGAACCCCCTTATAGACGTAATATTTTATTTCTCGTTTTAAGTTTTAATTGACTCATTACTTCCAGGAGGAATTTTTTTTTATTTCGTCATTGTTTTTTTTTAAATAATGCTAGAAAATCCTGCGCCCCCTTCATGGGAACTCTCTTCCCTCGTGATAAAATCTCTCCATGGAAAGATCCTCCCACGTAACCCCTTCGCCCGACCCACTTCCACCCTAACGCGAAAAAGTCCCCGTGGAAACGTCTGTACACTTCATAATAACCCTTACTATATGTAAAAAATGGTCAAAGTTTGTAACTTGTATCCCCTCCCCCGGGGACTGTGGGGGATCAAGTCGTCCCCAAATACATATTTATTGAGTTTTCGACTAAGTTGAACAGAATAGCTATCTCAAAATTTTGATCTGGTAACTTTGGGGAAAAAATGTGCGTGGGAGGGGTCCAAGTGCCCTCCAATTTTTCGTCACTTAAAAAGGGCACTAGAACTTGTCATTTCCGTCAGAATGAGCCCTCTTGCAGCATTCTAGCACCACTCGGTCGATACGATCACCCCTGGAAAAAAACAAAACAAAAAAACAAAAAACAAAAAAAAACCAAATAAACACGCATCCGTGATCTGTCTTCTGGCAAAAAATACAAAATTCCACATTTTTGCAGATAGGAGCTTGGAACTTTTATAGTAGAGTTCTCTGATACGCTGAATCTGTTGGTCTGATTTTTGTTCAGATTCTATGACTTTTAGGGGGTGTTTCTCCCTATTTTCTAAAATAAAGCAAATTTTCTCAGGCTCGTAACTTTTGACGGGTAAGACTAATCTTGATGAAACTTATATATTTAAAATCAGCATTAAAATATGATTTTTTTGATGTAACTATTGGTATCAAAATGCCGTTATTTAGAGTTTTGGTTACCATTGAGCCGGGTCGCTTCTTACTACAGTTCGTTACCACGAACTGTTTGATTATGAAGTTTTAAACGCGTAAATTTGTTTTTGTGCCCAGAGACCCTCTGACAAAAACTAATCACTAGGGTCTCTAAAATTGTTCTCCCCGGGTAAATCGGTTATCCTGGTTATATATTATGAATAGATTAACCTAAATTATTTAGATAGATACGGCATTTTTTTTTTCTAGATTTTACTTCTTTGAATGTTCTAGAAAAACCTGCTAAAGCCTGCTTTCTAATAAAATCTTTGAAATCTTTTAATTTCTTCCCCATAAGACCAAATTGTGTGATACGCACATTGGTTTT
The DNA here is from genome assembly GCF_032884065.1 of Artemia franciscana. Classification (NCBI taxonomy): domain Eukaryota; kingdom Metazoa; phylum Arthropoda; class Branchiopoda; order Anostraca; family Artemiidae; genus Artemia; species Artemia franciscana. The sequence continues at coordinate 17,620,639 of NC_088875.1, read as the reverse complement.
GGGTGGGATTGATTGTTGCAGTGTGCAAGGTAACTCTTAATGATTTGCTTTATTCTCAAATTAATTGTCAGCTATTGCAATTTCAGATTTTGAGCAGCTCAAATGGCTGGGAAGAATTTACTTTTTGTTCCTGTTTGTGTATTCTGGGCTAGAATTCACTTTTTCATTTTTGACGCATCTGAAATTTGGATTCACTCCTCGTGACCAAGGCAAAATGTTCCTTTTCGTCGGAGTTTCAATGGCCTTAGTTCAGGGTGGAATTGGAAGGAGAATCAAGAAGGAACAGCAAACTCGCATTGCTTTACTTGTGAGTATATCTATCACTACTCCAACCGAGACTTATGCTATAAAGCTTATCCACAAAAACATGGGGTGAAACTACTTAAAAAATTCATATACAATGTTGGGAGTTGATTAGCAGTACCGCCAAACCTATTGTAAGCTGATTTATGATTAAAAGTTGAGCAGAGAAATCCTTGACGCCAGGAATTTCAGAGAGAAATTAAGTGAATATACTTGGAATATGTCAAGTTGCCCTGTTTCAGTAATGCAACGGTATGCTAGCACTTCAATGGAAAAGCTAGTTATGAAGAAATCCTCTCGGAGTACAAATTCTTTCAGTAGCCTATGTCTTTTGCCAGAACATGGGTGTTCTGGAAAAGTAGTCTAGGCTTTGACTGGACCTCATATTGTCGAGTTAATGCTTATATATTACTAATGATTAACAGAAGAGTCAAATATATGTCTGGAGAGGAAGTCCAGGCCAACTGTCCTCCTTAAGATCTTACAGTTTTAGGGTATTCCATAGCTCCTTTTAATTCTCGCAAAATCTGTCGTGCTTTTTCAGTATTGACGAATTGTTACATTCTGGAATGCTGCTGGACGTTCTGGAAAGCTAATTATAGGAGAAAATCCCTCGCAACTTGAATTATTTTAGTAGCCTGTATATTTTGTCAGAACATATGGCGTCTCCCGCAAAATTCCATGATGTTAGGATTCTCTATAGTTTTATATCATTTTTGCACAGTTCACCACGTTTTTCTTCCTGTCTTGACAAATTAGACACCCTCAAATGCTGCACCCTCACCCAAACATAAAATCCTTGCATACATACCTGATGAGGGAAAAACTTACTCATTCCTTCTATAAGTACGGTCTAATTGAAATTTACAGTTTTTCTGTCTGTGGGCCATACCATTCTATTATGCTAGCTAAACTGCCTATTTGTTTTGTTCCTTTTTGACATGTGGAAAAGCCTTTTGGCAAAAAAAATAATAATAAAGGAACACATCTTCTGATGACAACTGAGTTCTAATTGGTGTTGTTCTTTATTTGAATTCGTTCTCGCTCAAATCTCTTCTAAAAAATTTCATATCTCAATTTTGTTAGTGCAAAAATTTTCTTAGTTTCCTGTCAAATATTCAGTATTTTTTTAAATAGGTTTTATTTAGAGAAAAAAATTTATTTCAAGTTCATTTAGGTGATAAAACAGTACATTAAGTTGCTTTGCTTGAGAAGGTCCCCCTGGGTATGTTCGTCTTGAAAAGTTAGCTCCGGTAGTACCGATATTTTCTCGCGGTTTGACGCCCACCTGACGTCCTGACGTCCACGTTCCATGATCATTTCCCACCATCCGAAATAAATTTTTGCGCATGTTCCTGAAATAGCCACGTTGCTCTAAATGTATGTTCTCAGAAAAAAAGACATCTCCAGAATTATTCTTATTCTACAATTTTCGTGAATTATTCTAGACTTAAGATAAGACATTTATTTCAAAAAATTGCTAACACAAGCCCCGGAGGGCCAAATTCGAATTAAGAGTCAATGAGTAAAATCTTGACAAGCAAAACATGCTAGAAAAACACAAAAAAATACCAAGTGTTGCCAAACGCTAGACGGTGTAGATAGTTTTTTTTTCATCGACGCTAGCACCAGCTCCAACTCTAACAAGTTGCACTTACTCCTTGGGTATGTACAACAGGGCTCTGCAAAAGACATCCTGATAGCCCTAAACTGTGCTTTAATATAGATGCATACGGGTAATATTTTTAAAAACTGTCAGATGCTTATTACTAAGGAGAGTCCTTGATTCCCCTTAAAGTATGGGGCGTTGTACCAGTATGGGGCGGAGGGTAATTCCGCTTATCAACCCTGTTTATGGACACACTGAGGTATCTAAACTTTTATCGAAAATAAGGTTAATTTTAAAGAAAATTAGAAAGGTTGCAAAGGATATTTGAACTTGAAAACAATTGCTTTAGAAAAACAAGGTTGGTTTTTGTCAACATCTGCGAGTTTCCCCTATGAAGTAGACTAGTCGAAATTTTGATCCCTGTTTTCCTTGCAGTGTTTTGTCAAATCCTTGTTTATCTTTGTTAATATATCAGTCAGATTTTTGTAACAGTTTCTGCTGAAAGTAAATATTTGACAAAACTGTAAAAGGGTTTCTAGAGATTTCCAAATGGATTCTGTTGCGTCTTTTGGCGCAATGTTACCTTTGAGATGGGTCGCAAGATAAGCTGTAAATCGATCTGAAAGTAAATCTTGTAAATCTCCCTCTCATTTAAGCTTGATACTATAAATGGAATATACTAGTTAGAATGAAAATTCTTTTATTGTTCTGTAATCAAAGCCGAATCCGGGGGGGAGGTTAGGGAGTTTGAAGCCTCCCCGAAATCTTTGTCTGGCTCAAAAAACGTAACAAAAATGAATATAAAAAAAGTGATGCGTTTTTAAATTTTTTTTGTGCTCCTCCCAAAAAACAAAACTTGTTTACCTCTCCCCCCCCCCGAAAAAAAATCCAGATACGGCCATGTCTTTGTTACAAGTCAAAACTTCCTGTTTTCATTGACTAAAATTCTTATTAACAAGGCTACCGATGCTAGTAAAAAGGGGCAAAATCTCCTGGGGTTGGACATCCAAAGTTGTCTTAGATCCGCAAAATATGCATACTTTATGGTGGGAAAAGGAGGTAAGAAAAAGTTTGATACGTCCACGGTTATGATTACACACAACAACGATTCTAGCCGGGGGAGGAGCTGAGTATTTCTCTGGAGAAAGACGTTTGAACCGGAATATTTTGTTTTAGGCCAACGTTTTCAAATCTCCCTGGGGAGATACTGAAGAAATTCCCACAATCTCTTTAGTGTTTGTAGATGTGTCATGGGGTCGGTAAGGCCGTCATAGTTCTACAGGCTAACAGTTGTTTATATGGGCATAATGTTCACGCCGATCTTTCTTTCAGAGCATGCTGGTCACTGCCCCATCTTTCGTTATAATTGGCTTGTCAAATTCAGTGCTGATGCTTTATTTTGGCCTATTCCTCTATGCAGCAGGTAAGAATGCTTAAATTGAGTTGCAATTGCAATGCAGTTTTTTTTTAATGTCAAATATATTTGGAGCTCTCCAGTATGAACTCAGGATTAAATTTCTAAGACATGTTTTTAAAGTGCATTATCTCACTTTTGCTCCCACATTTAGTCATATGGTTCACGCATAGTAGACAGGCATGCCTTTCCAAATTTCGGAATAGAGTTAAACCCGGAGAGAATTTATCATAAAAAAAATTCTGATTTCAAAAGACTTCTACCCATTTCCATCTTTCTTTGATAGTAAGTTTGCGCACATGTGCCTTGTTGAGAGGCCAATTAAATTCCACAGGACAAACCCCGGAGGAAATTCAAAATTATACTTCTGGTTTTGATGTTTCGTATTTCGGAGTCATAAAAAAAGAAAAAAATCATACAGAAACCACAACAAATAAAAAGCTGGCAAACAATGCCAAATCAATAATATCAGAAAGAAAAATCATTCATTAATCAAAAATATTAAGCTAAAGGTGTAAGAAAGTTAAACAGTCAAAAACTGATAAAACGAAAAAGAATGAAATAAAATATACGTTAAAAAAGTATAAAAGAGAACATAAAGAAGGGGGGGGGAATCAAAAGAACCAAACGAATATAAAACTGGGTATCACCAGTACCGAGTAATAAAAAAAAGGAAAACTAGTGGTGTTTTTTTTATCAGCAATGAAGGGGACACAGTTTTTTTTCATATTTAGAGGTTAAGCAACGGTTGGGAGACAAGGTAGGAACAGGTTCAGAAACAGTACTTGGCAGTACTTGGCTCCTGTGCTCAAGTGTTTCCAGCGTGGCCTTTTTTAGAAGGAGCGAGTATGGTATTCTAGCTTCTTTAAGAATTATTCTCAGGGCTCTTTTTTGGATGAATTCAATTTTTTTCTGATTTATCACGGGAGATACCAGGATGGTAAACTGGACAAGCATATTCAAGATGCGGGTGGACAAAGGAAGTAAAAATCCTTACAGAATGGGAGGGGGACGTTAAATTTATTTAAGAGCTTAAGGAGAGAAATGGACGAAAATATATATATTGTGGAGCTTGTCATGTATGGCTTCTAGAAAAAAACTCCTCATTATTCAACGGCCATCATTTTCTTGTAGTTTGTCTATATTAGTCCTTATTTATAGGGAGTGTTCTAATTAAAAAAAAAAAAACAAAAAACATTTATATATAAGTTAAGTACTATAACGCGAAATTTCCAAAATGTAACCCGAAGTAAGTTTACCTATATGCGTCTCAACTGTCTGCTTATATTTGTGAATAATTTATTATAATTATATTGGGAATTTTCTAGCAATAGCTTCTTCTGGAATAGTATTCCACATAACTTGCCAGATTTAGGTCTTTCTCATGGTTGGTATGCACATAATTTATTGATATGTAGTTTTATTTTGGATAACATTCAAAAATTTGAGCAACGAAGTGCCCAGAATAGAACATATTTTTCTTTTAGGATCTGCTATGGTCGTACCAAGCATGACTATGCTCGTGTCTGAATGTGGACCTATTCAGCGACGAGGAATTATCTTGGGAAATTTCCGCTCAATAGGAGCTTTGGCTCGTGCAACAGGACCACTTGTCGGTTCTTTTAGTAAGTTAACTCTTCTTAACTGTGACCCTCTTCTTAATTCTTATCTTGACTTTTACCTCCTGTATATGCACATCATGTTGAGATTGAGGGAGCTGGCTCTCTGGTTCCTTTGTCTTGCCTTAGCAACTTCCAAATATTACCGGATTGGCTGATTTTAAAGCAAAACTAAATGACTGATGCCATTTCACTTTAGGTGAATTGAATATTGTATTAGTAAATTTCGCTTCAAGCGCGTAATCATGGGGGGGACTAAACAATACTGCGCCCGAAATATCGTTCGTATTTTGCGACCGTTTTAAATATTTTCTTATAGTTTCTATTATGATTGACTTGTCACATTTCATGTTAGTAAAATTTAACTGCTTAATTGCAAAGATTTTGATCCTCAAAGTAAAGACTGTTAAGAAAATCTTAACATAATGCACAATAGTTCATTAGCTATTTAATGAAGCAGCATGCATTCTATAATATTCTCAACTAACCACAAAAACTGAAATTATCCCTTAACTGCCTCCCAATAGGCCTCATAGGATTTTTTTCTTTTCCTCAGTACAATATTTAGGAGATGTGTCTGAAGAAATTAATGTCAAAAACTAAAAATAGTGTCATAAAGGCCATAAAGTGTCATGCTACCATAATTTGCCGTTGATTTCCATTTTGAAGAAACAGATGGTACTCCTCACCGCTCCTCTGGGAAATGCCTACTAAGTTGCCTCTTTGACTTGGTTTAATTGTTTGTTTATTAAGTCATCTTTAATCTGCTAAGACGAGATTTTTCTTCGGGAATGTACAATTTTAAGTTTGTATACAGGAAACACTATACAAGAAGATTGTCTTAAATCATTGAATTTGTGATGACAAACAATTTGATAAATACTACCTAAATTGGACAGAGATTACACCTAATTTAGGCCTAATTAGCGAAATTAGAAATTTCACTGTTTGGACAAGCTTCCCTAGAAGATCAACAGCAAAAAGCTTACATTTTTCCTTTACCTTGTCATACTCAAATAAACAGATCATTCAACTGAGCATGATGGTAAGTTCAAATCCTGTTCTTAAACAGACCTTTGTTTTAGTTAAGTTGGTGTATATTGACTTATAATCATAGATGACCAGTGCTCACCGCCAAATGGCTTTCACTGAGAAAACCAATTTAACCAGATTAACCATTGATGAAATGCAAATGGATTTCAGTCAGAAAGGCAAATTAATCATAGATGACCAGTGATCACTGCCATAGGGCTCTCAGTCAGAAAAATTAAACAAATTAACCATATATGGCAAGAGATCACCACCGAAGGGCTTTCAGTCAGAAAACCAAATTATCCAGATGAATCATAGTTAACCAGTGATCACCGCCAAATGGCTTTCAGTCAGAAAGTGAAATCAACAATAGATTATCAGTGATCACGGCTAGATGACTTTCCGTCAGAAAGCCAAATTAACCAAATTAACTACCTTATTTTCTTGAGGTAAATTGTTTTCTCAGCTGAATGCCTCTTATTAAGTCAAAGCGTGTAAATTATTGTGCTCATCCAGATTGATTTCCCAAGAAAAGGTTTTGAATAGGTATGTCTTGTTTAATAGACAATTAATAGACATACCCAAGAAAAGGTATGTCTTGTTTAATAGACAATTAATAGACATACCCAAGAAAAGGTATGTCTTGAAATAATAGCTTCGCCTTCTATGCCAAAATGATGAAACGGTAGAATTCGGGGATATTTTTATCGAGGGAGTTTACAGCTAATGAATCTTGAGCTTTGATGTTGAGGAATAGACAAAGAAAGAGAGGGAAGTAAAAAGCGAAAGAAATGAAGAAAGAAAGAAAGAAAGGAAGACCAAGAAGCTCTCTACAATTAGCACGCTAAAAAATTGTAATTCTCCAAATGTATCTTCATTTAAATTATCTCAAAGAACAGAAACTACAGATATTGTAGATACACCCAATTGACACATCCTTTTCTTTTTTGTCTATGTTATGAAAAATAAACTGGCGTTTTAGTTTTAAGTTTGACTTGATTATCCACTATAATTTCTGTCCGTTTTGGGTTTCATTTATTTATTGAATGATTTCTGTTCATTTTTGAATTTGTATTACTATTTGATTTTATAACTGCTCGTCTTTAGTTTAATAAAACTGCCCACGTTTCTTCAAAAATTAATTTAATCTTATCTTCATTTAAATTATCTCAAAGAACAGAACGTCTATACTGAAACGAAGAAGATGATTTGCTTGGAACAAGGTTGGGAATTTTAAGTTGGGAATTTTAATTTGGGAATTTTAAATTGTAATTCTCTAAATGTATCTTCATTTAAATTATCTCAAAGAACAGAACATGTATACTGAAACGAGGAAAATGATGTAGTTGAACAAGGTTGGGAATTTTAAGTGGGGAATTTTAAATTGTAATTTCTTCAAATGTATCTTCATTTAAATTATCGCAAAGAACCTAACCTTTATATTGAAACGAGGAAAATGATTTACTTGAAACAAGGTTGGGAATTTTAATCGCCCAAGCTGGCCTTTTGGTCCCAATTCTTTAAAAACAACTGCAGAAACATAGGGGGAGGGGGGTGAGTATTGGAATAAGAGAACTTTTAATGAACTAAAAGCCTTTAGCATAACTAGTGTAGAGTTGAGGAGGGATTAGTCATCTCTTATACGAAATAATTTCAGTGTAGTTTTTTACTTTCAGTTGAAAAATCTTGTTTTTTTAGATTAATCTATCATAGATATTAATTTAGACATTATTTTACAAATTAAATCTAATGTAAGGTGTCATTTTCGCTTATTTGCTCTTCAGAGATAGAATGAGAGATGGAAAAAAAACGAAAATAGTCAGAAAAAAGAGAAATTAATTGAGAGAGAAATAGAAAGAGCTCTAGTTTTATAATTCTGACAAGCTCCTCAAATAATCCTTGATGGAGACTTAAACCCAATGCTTGATTACCGTTTACACTATGCAAAATAATTATTGCACGAAGTGGCTGTTGTAATCAGAAAAAAAATTATAGAGAAAATCATGCTAAGAGGAATTTATCGAAATATGTTTTCAACAAAATGAATACACTTCAACTGTCAAAATTCTTGGGCTAGAAAACGTGTGTGAGTTACTGTCGTTACTCAAGCCAACCCTTGTTATTATATAATGCTGTGTTTCGATTAAACAACATGTTTAGTCATGCCTTGAGAAATACTGCACCTGCATTAATGGGCCGGGTCTCAACCTGATTCACTTTATTGCCTGCGTGTAGAACTTATGATAAAACGACTCTTATTTTAACTGCTGTCGAGACTTTCAGCTTCACAAAGAAAACCACTGAAATTGCTTAAAATCTGATCTCAGGAGAAAGAACATATTTTGGTTGTCAGTGCGTTGAGAAAGAAGAAGGATTTATTTTTTCTTGATTTGTATACAGGATACGGAATATCCCGTGTACATTGACTCTTATTTCATTCTCATTCCCGTGATAAATAGACTCTCATTTCACCTGCTGACGAGACTTCGAGCTTCATAAAGACAAGCTCTGAAATCGCTTAAAATTTGATCTAAGGAAAAAGAACATCTTTGATTGTCAGAGCAATGAGAAATTAGAATTATTATTATTGTTATTTTTTTTATACGGGGTATTGAGTATCCTGTATAAATCGACTTTCATTTCGTTCTTAGTTCCGCTGTAAATAGACTCTTATTTCAACTGTTGACGAGACTTCGAGCTTCATAAAGAAAACCTCTGAAATCGCTTGAAATTTGATCGAAGGAGAAAGAACATCTTTGGTTGTCAGAGCAATGAGAAATAAGAATTATTATTATTATTTTTTTTTATACGGGGTATTGAACATCCTGTATAAATCGACTTTCATTTCGTTCTTAGTTGCGCTGTAAATCAACTGTAAAATAAATTTGATGACAATTTAGAAATTGAAATTAGAGCTTTTTATTCTTTCTGCAGTCGGCCGGGTTTAATCAGACAGTTCGTGGTGACGAACTGTAAGTAAGGAGCGACTTACGTAAGAGTGTAAGAAGTAAAGAGCTTAAGACGGCAATTTTACTGTATTTGACAGATGGGATTTAGCTTTGTACATCTATGGAATTACGTTTTAGAAGTTTTTTCTTGATTTTTTTTTTTTTAGATTGAACATATGGTGGAAAGGTTTTGGAGGAACCTTCGAAAATATCTCCTAATTTTTAAGCAAGTTTGAATCATTTTCTAAAAAAATAATAATACTAATACATAATACTAATTTCAAATTTAAAAAAATTAAAAAATGCATAAATACTAATGTCATTTATCGCCGATATCGTTTGTGGTTAGAAACCAATCAACCGAAGCACAATGTCTCCAATTGACGCAAACTTGTGTCCAATTCATTTTGATTTACCTGGAATATGTCACCTTTGCAATACTAGCTAAGACGCAGGTGTGGTATTTTAGGAGCGTTTTGTATAAACCTGCCGGTGGAATATTTTCATTATAAATTTCTAGCCTTATTCTTCAATAGATTTTTAATTTTTATTTGTTTATCTTTCAGTGTTTTGGAGCTTTGGATCTGCTTTGTGCTATTCTCTTGGTACTCTTGGTATGCTTGTTCCTTCACACTATCTCTGGAAGAAGATCGTGAATGTTAACAAAGAACATGTTTGACAACTACAGAAAGTTTAGATTATATTTATTTTCTTTGGAGGGGGAGGGGAGCTATTGGCAATTATTCTTTTGTCTAACTCAGTTCTTCTAGAAATCGTAATTTTTACCATGATAACGTCTATGCAACCTTGCTATGTGAAATCTGAATGGCATGTCTCGTTGGAGAAAAATTATCTGATTACTAGAAAATTTCCGGGTACTTACTAATTAAACGAAACACACTCAAAAATTACACTTGGTTAAATATCAGAAAACGGGTTTCATAGCCACAAAGACAAGTCACGGGTGATACAATGCATTGGACTTGTATAATTTGGGTTATATATTTGCACATTACGATGGGGGGGGAGGCTATATGAAGGATGTATTTCATTAGGATTAACCTAAATTCAGGTTAACTTCATTAACATTAGCCTTAATTGCCTTCTTTGAAGTTAAGGAATTAGAACTGTAGACAAAGTAAAACAAATTTTTAAGAAATTAAAGACAAGAATAATTCCAGGTAGTTAAAAAAGGAAGTGTAGTGTGTAGATATTTCAGTCCAGGCCTTTGGTTCAACCGCTCTCAGTGCGAAAAAAAAAGGAAATAATGAGTAAGAATACAGATAAAAGTCCTCAGGAAAAATAACCTTCAAACATAACAAACCTTCAAAACCTTATCGAAACATACCTCTTTTATTTTATTATTTGTTTTTAATGTTTGTTTTGCTTTTATTTTATCCTGAGGGCTTTGTTTGTATTTTCTACTCGTTATTTCCTTTTTTTGCACTGAGGACAGTTGAGCGAAGGTCTGGACTGAAATATCTGCGTACAATTGTTTCTTTTTTCAATGGATGGAAATATCATCGTTTTTTGTCTTTCCAAAATTTTTCCATGTTATCATGCTTAGCCAGTGTGATGTCGAAAATTATTTAAAAATATAGACAAAGTACAAATTTATCATTAATGTATTTTGGATGTATTACGATACTGCATCTATAAGACATTTTATTATTTTCCCTTGAGTGATTTGCACACAGTTCTGAGTGTTTTTTTTTTTTGCCATTTCGTTAAAGCCGTTTATTTAAGGCTCCTTGTAGCTTTATTTTCATTCACGCGGAATCTAATAAAAATATGAAGAAAAATCCGAAATATTGCGTTTTCAAGAGCCACAACAAGACAATTTTTATCTCTAAATATTGTTTTACCAGTATACCTGCATTGAACGCTTCCTCACCTCTGATTCTTTTCTTGTTTGATGAGTTGTTATATCACGAAGCTGTTGAATGGGCGTATTTATCACGAATAATCACGAATAGAGACTACTAAGAAGGAAGTATGTTAAGAAAATAGTTATTACTTCCTAATATGCAGAATTTTTGTAGTAAACACAATTTGACTGGAGATCCACTATGCTTCACCCTCCTCCCTCTATTGTGCGATCATATAGCCCAATTTGTACATATTTTCCATGCATCTCTCATGCCACGCAATCGAAAAGAGAATGATCCTCTTGTTTAAACCCATGTACTACGGAGAACTTGCGCAGGCATATTAAAAGGGGGAGCTGGCGTTTACCCCCTGGAAAATACTTTCCTGCAAAATACCCCACCCACCGCTGAAAATATATCCCCCTCGTTGAAAACACCTCCCCCCTTTTCACCGCTGGTTGGTCTCCAATCACTTTCGACTTATAAAAAAGGACCAGAACCCTCAATTTCTGATCAAATGAGCATCCTTTTCTGGGGCGGGGGATATTTTCCATAGGGGGTATTTTCAGGGAGGATATTTTCCGGGGTAAACGCCTAGCCCCGTTAAATGGTACTTTGTGTGAAATTTATGACTGTGATACTTTTTTTTTAAAGAAATTGTGCAATGTCATTGGGTGGAAATTACAAATTGATGCTTTCAGACTTACAAACAGTCTATGTTGCATTAAATGAAACCCGAAAAGTTTAAAAAAACATAGTTGTAAAGTTAGGAAAGGGATAAAATAAAAGATAAATTAATTACAGTTTTCAAACATGAAACCTGTTAACAGAAATAATAAAAAAAGGCAAAAAAAGGTGGCAATCATACCTCTTTATTTTCCACACTATAAAGCTTCTTCTCCGAATTATGGAAATTTTCTGAAATTCTATGTAATATTTATGCCCATATCCCAGCCTAAGCCGATTTTCTACTAGCCTTCTATGCTATTAAGTAAAATCCTTCTAGGAAAACGGTTTTTGCGCACCGTCAAGATATGTCTCAGCCACGGTCTTTCATATTGAACATGCCGAATAGGTTTTACTGCCTTGTTAAGAAAGAATGTTGTTGGGCACCTCGATAGTATGTTTCACTTCTGAAACCTTTCCTAAATAATTTATGTGATGAAATTCTAACATATCTTCCGAAGCTGGATCTGGCGGAGGGGGATAACTTACTGTTCAGTTGCTTCAAAGCTAAACTCCTACTAAATATTAAATCCCCCCTCCCCATGCTCAGATCTGTAGAGCAGAAAAAGGCCATAAAAATTCTAGCCGCCCATCTCCTACAATTTTGGATCTGAAACTAACATCTTGCTTCACTTTCTTTAGAATTCAAGTGGAAGCTTTTTTAATACCTTCAACAATTTTTTTTTACTAAGCTGAACTGGGTGGTAATTTGATTGAACCATCGTTCATTATCGGTTTAGTGGCTTGTGCTACTGGAAACTTCAGACAATGAACCTATATCATGGGCTATAAAATATGTGGACGACTTAATTAACAAAAAGAATGTCACTTATCACTTTTGGGTGTAATAGTGATGAAATATTTCACGGGCTGCTTAATTGTACGCATTTCACGGGCTGCGTAGGTGAATTTTTAACGCTTGATATTCTTCCTATAAAGATGGTAATTCTATTGATTTTTTGCTGCATTCCAAAAAGGGGTAATGTTTATTTTTGTAATGTGGGTTTGTTATACGCTTTTTGGTAATCTTGAGGATGAAGGTGAAATTATAGACATTATTTATTTTTTGAATAAATATTATAATTTATTTGAATTTGTTATGTATTTTTATGTTGGAATAGCCAACTAACAAATATCTAATGTTAGCTATGTAGAGTACACGGCAGTCGCCGCCCCGTCAGACCAAGGAAGAGACGGCGAGACAACTTCGGGAACGACCTCCTTCAACTTTTATATCAAGCAGATGACCGAATATCCTACAGAGAATTGATCCGTCAATGTGTAAAGAAGATAGTCCCAACGTGATCCAAAAGGACTTCAGGGACATGAGCAAAAGTACGTAAAGTAGCTAACTCAGATTCTTAAGATAATAAGTAACGTTTTTGAAAAGCCATAAAACTGTCTGTAAATATTTAGGGCAATCTTTGAATAGTGATTAGATTGCTCGACACTTGGCTTGTTAGATTGCTTGTAATTTTTTTTTTTTTTTGAGGCGTCTTAGAGTCTAATTAGTGGGAAAAACGAAAAAAAAAAATTTAAAGGATGGAACTGGCACGCTATAAAATTTTACAGCAGGTTTGTTTGTTTTCATTGGGTTAACTTTTTGTATAATTTCGCAGAAGAGAGTTTGAAGATTGAGTTATTATTTATCTTCAATGTATGTTTTTATCATTATTAAATTTGTGCTTCTGATTATAGTAACGTTAGTCTGAAAGAGAAGAGAATGCCCCTTGTATAATCTAGAGAAAATACGGCTCTAAATTTAAGCCTTATTTATTTTAGGCGAGCAAACAAGTGAATCATGTAGAAGCAGGGTAGTGATGAGCGGCTAAGCTATTTACTATTTTCTGGAATAGGGCTTTAAGGACCCCACTTTGTTGACTGCCTAGATTGCCATAAGCTTACGCTTGCAGTGCTTGTAGTACTTTTTTTTTAAAATCAAAATAGTGGCTTGTGAGTGCATTTAAAGAAAGTAGTACTTTTTTGGTATGTTCCGTTAAAGTAAGTAATTTTTCTAAAAAAGATAAATTTGACAAAATTGTTTCACTTTTTGCACCTTTATTTGGTGCGCATTTCTGTCAGTTTAGCGGCACACGCACGAAAAAATATGAAGACAATACTTTTTTTTTCGTCTTCTAGTTCTTTTTCGCCGGTAAGGTGGCTACTTCTACGAAGTGAAGTAGCAGCCCTGTCGGCTACCCTCTTGAAAACATATACACTTAGAGTAGACACTGAATGAGTACCAGATCCATGACACTCGGTTTAAAAGAAGTTGGTTTGAACCAAAACAAACAGACAATAAATGAAAAGAGAGTTTTCATGGAGAAATAAAGAGTGATATTGAAGTATAGATTTGAAATTAATTCAAATAAGAATTAAAAATCAAAACAAGCAGTAACTAAAATGATTGAAGGAATTGAACCTAAAACAAAGAGAAATTACAGTGGATAAAATATCCTACATGGGAGGTAATCCCTTCATCGATATCGGGATATTTGACGGATTTGCGCAGTAAAATGGACAGTCCTCAGAACTAGTACAACATTATTACAATAGTTATCGGTGCTCCGAATTTACTAAACAAACGAAGCAAAATTTCAGTTCCAGAATTACTTTTTCGCTTAAATTAATTTATTTTGCTTAGTCTACTGAAGTTGTATTGCGCAATCAATTTCAGGTAGGGATAGACCGGCTTCAATGTCAAATTTTGTTTTCGCTCTGTTCTAAGCATTGTAAGTTCATAATTATAATCAGAGGAAGGAACTGGGGTATAGACTCCATGAATTTTGAAATAAGTGCAATTAAAATAACCGCTATAAAGACACATTTGTAGCCCCCCCAATTTTTAACACGATCGTTGACACTTACACATGAGTGTCAACAAGGAAGAACAAACAGGGCATTTGCCCCTCTTAATAGCGAATAATATACAAAAAGGGAAATATGTTCTGGGGAATAAAATGTGATGCATCTGGATAAGAGCTTTTTCAGCCCGCTCCCATTTTGAATGTTTTTCTAGACTCGCTTTCTACCCAGGCAAAGTATATGCGACCATCCACGCACATGCACCTTTCCCTATAAACAATAACCCTTAAGGTTGTCACTGCTGCTGATGGGTTTTCGGATTTGGCAGCCAAACTATATTTCTACATGCTTGTCAGATGAACTATCTCCAGCTTTGACGTGGACTTGGGGGGGGGGGGTAGGATTTTGTAGAATACCTTTTTTTGGAATTATAATTAAAGGACGAAATTGATCTTGAAATTCCCCCCCTCATATATTCTTTTTAATATATTCTGCATCTTAGGGTCGTATCCAGGATTTTCTTTCGGGAGCTGTTTTTTGGGGGGGGGGGCAAAAACTTTAAAAAAAACGCATCAAAAATGTATTTATATTCATTTCTGATTCGTTTTTACAAGTCGGACAAACATTTCAGGGGAGGGGGCTCAAACCCTCTACTCCCCCTGGATACGGCGTTGTGGCCCCCCTCTACATTTTCATGATTTGACGCCTCTAATATCCAGTGCAGGACGAATCCATTCGATTAGGTGTCATGTGAGGTTTATATCCGAATTCACCAAAGTAAAGATTGTTCAGTTTACCCAGTTCAAAATAATTACTTAAATCATCGGAAAATATCAAGCTTTCTCACAATTAAATAAAAAAAAAAAGTGTTTTTTTTAACTGAAAGTAAGGAGCGACATTAAAACTTAAAACGAACAGAAATTACTTCGTATATGAAAGGGGCTGCTTCCTCATCAACGCCCCGCTCTTTACGCCAAAGTTTGACTCTTTCTCTCAACTCTTCTTTTTAAACAAGTTAAAAACTTTAGTGTAAAGAGGGGGCGTGGCTGAGGGAGCAGCCCTTTTCATATACGAAGTAATTTCTGTTCGTTTTAAGTTTTAATGTCGCTCCTTACTTTCAGTAATAAAAAAAACTTTGTTTTATTTAATTTCTGAACGTTTTTGAATCAATGCATGTTTTGATTTTGGCTCTCCGCAGAGGAATAATTAAAACGAAATTTGCATATTTATTTTTTTTGGCTAAATGGCTTTCTCATAGTTTTGATCGAATGACTTTGAGAAAAAAAAGAGCGGGGGAGGAAGCCTAGTTGCCCTCCGATTTTTTGATTACTTAAAAAGGCAATTAGAACTTTCAATTTTTTACGAATTAATTTATTAGTAAAAGATATACGTAACTTATAAATTAGCTTACGTAACGAACTTTTGTATTCTCATGTTTTTATTACATATATGAGGGGGTTCACCCCCTTGTCAGTACCTCGCTCTATACACTAAAGCTTAAATTTTGTCCGAACTCATTAAGAATAACCCCTGAATCACAAAAGCCGTAGAATAAATAGTTAAAGTTACTAATAGTTAAGAGCGAGGTATTAGGAGGAGGTGAGCCCCTCATAGGCGTAATAATTTCTGTTCGTTTTAAGTTTTAATGCTGCTCCTTACTTCCAGTTGAAAAAACTTTTTCATATTTATTTTTTCATTGTTTTTTTTTTTAATAATGCTAGAAAATCCTGCGTTCCCTTCATGGAAATTTTCTTCCCCCATGACAAATTCCTCGATGGAAAGTTCCCCAACATATCCCCCTCTTCTCAGCCCCTCCCCCAACCAAAACATCCCCCTGAAAACGTCTGTACACTTCCCAATAACCATTACTATATGTAAGCACTGGTCAAAGTTTGTAACTTGTAGCCCCTCCCACGGGGACTGTGGGGGAGTAAGTCGTCCCTAAAGACATAGTTATAGGTTTTTCGACTATGCTGAATAAAATGGCTATCTCAGAATTGTGATACGTTGACTTTGGGAAAATAATTAGCGTGGGAGGGGGCCTAGGTGCCCTCCAATTTTTTGGTCACTTAAAAAGGGCACCAGAACTTTTCATTTTCGGTAGAACGAGCCCTCTCGCAACATTCTAGGACCACTGGGTCGATACGATCACCCCTGGGGAAAAAAAAACAACAAATAAACACGCATCCGTGGTCCTCTGCCAAAAAAAATCAGCATTCAGAATGAGATTCTTTTGATGTAACTATTGGTATAGAAATTCCTTTTTTTTTAGAGTTTCGGTTACTATTGAGCTGGGTCGCTCCTTACTACAGTTCGTTACCACGAACTGTTTGAAAAATACCTTGTGAAATCTTGTTTTGCTCTATTGATATGTTAAAAAGAAAATGCCATTTGCAATCCACAACCTCCCTTTCATCATTGATTCAAGTGATAAGATTATCGGATTCATACAGTTCATCTAGCTGTTTTAAGTGACTGACGATCGTGGAGGATTTATCATGTTTAAACAAGCTGTAATTAGTAAAGAAGAATTACCATAATTTATCTAATTGTTACAAATCAAACAGTTCGTGGTAACGAACTGTAGTAAGGAGCGACCCGGCTCAATAGAAACCAAAACTCTAAAAAATGGAATTTTGATACCAATAGCTACATCAAAAGAATCGCATTTTAATCCTGATTTTAAATATATAAGTTTTATCAAGTTTAGTCTTACGCATCAAAAGTTACGAGCCTGAGAAAATTTGCGTTATTTTAGAAAATAGGGGGAAACACCCCCTAAAAGTCATAGAATCTTAACGAAAATTACACCATCAGATTCAGCCTATCAGAGAACCCTACTGTAGAAGTTTCAAGCTCCTATCTACAAAAATGTGGAATTTTGTATTTTTTGCCAGAAGGCAGATCACGGATGCGTGTTTATTTGTTTGTTTGTTTTTTTGTTATTTGTTTTTTTCCCAGGGGTGATCGTATCGACCCTGTTGTCCTAGAATGTTGCGAGAGGGCTCATTCGAACGGAAATGGAAAGTTCTAGTGCCCTTTCTAAGTGACCAAAAATTGGAGGGCACCTAGGCCCCCTCCCACGCTAATTATTTTCCCAAAGTCAACGGATCAAAATTCTGAGATAGCCATTTTATTCAGCGTATTTGAAAAACCTTATAACTATGTCTTTGGGGACGACTTACTCCCCCACAGTCCCCGTGGGAGGGGTTACAAGTGCAAAACTTTGACCAGTGCTTACATATAGTAATGGTTATTGGGAAGTGTACAGGCGTTTTCAGGAGGATTTTTTGGTTGGAGGCAGGGTTTGGGAAGAGGGGATATGCTGGGGGAACTTTTTCATCGAGGAATTTGTCATGGGGGAAGAAAATTTCCATGAAGGGAGCGCAGGATTTACTAGCATTACTTAAAAAAAAAAAACAATGAAAAAATAAATATGAAAATTTTTTTCAGCTGGAAGTAAGCAGCAGCATTAAAACTTGAAACGAACAGAAATTATTACCTATATGAGGGGCTCACCTCCTCCTAATACCTCGCTTTTTACTCTAAAGTATTTTTAGTAATTTCAACTATTTATTCTGCGGCTTTTGTGATTCAGGGGTCATTCATAATGAATTGGGACAAAATTTAAGCTTTAGTGTAAAGAGCGAGGTACTGACGAGGGGGCGAACCCCCTCATATATGTAATAAAAACATGAGAATACAAAAGTTCTTTACGTAAGCTAATTTATAAGTTACGTATATCTTTTACTTATAAAAAGATTCGTAAAAAATTAAAAGTTCTAGTTGCCTTTTTAATTAACCGAAAATCTGAGGGCAACTAGGCTTCCTTCCCCGCTCTTTTTTCTCAAAATCATTCGATCAAAATTATGAAAAAGCCATTTAGCCTAAAAAAATAAATATACAAATTTCGTTTTAATTATTCCTCTGCGGAGAGCCAAAATCAAAACATGCATTAATTCAAAAACGTTCAGAAATTAAATTAAAAAAAACAAGTTTTTTTAAATGAAAAAGTAAGGAGCGACATTAAAACTTAAAACGAACAGAAATTACTCCGTATATGAAAGGGGCTTTTCCTTCTCAATGCCCCGCTCTTTACGCTAAAGGTTTTTACTGTTTTAAAATGTAGAGTTAAGAGAAAGAGTCAAACTTTAGCGTAAAGAGCGGGGCGTTAAGAAGGAAAAGCCCCTTTCATATACGGAGTAATTTCTGTTCGTTTTAAGTTTTAATGTCACTCCTTACTTTCATTTAAAAAAACTTGTTTTTTTATTTAATTTGAAATAGAGTTGGAAGATTTTCAGCATTGCAGTCAAATGGATTATGAAAGAGCCTGAAATTTTTTATTTTTTTTTTGGCATCAAGGTCAGCAAATCGCTCCTGAAACTGCTTTTTAAAATCTGAAATTATTTCATTTGCAATTGAAGAAGGAAATTAAACTTTACTTTCTGCATGAAATTTTTTAGAACATGGAAAATGAGCAAAATTCTTAACTTTCACATGGCCTTCAAGTAGCGCAAGTTTTGTTCTGAATGCCTTGACATGAACAAAGTAGTCATTGATCAAATTTGTTTTGCCTTGCAATTTCAGATTCAAGTAATTCATATGACTTGTCATATCTGCAAAAAATGCCAATTTCCAAATCCATTCATAATCTGATAATAATGGCTGAGGTTTGTTTTTATTTTTCTCTGTGAGAAATAAATCAATTTGTGATCTGAGCTCAAAGAAATGCAGCAAAATCTTTCCATAACTGAGCCATCTAACTGCTGTATAATAAGGCAAGTCAACAAACTCCGAATCAATTTCTTTCAAGAAATCACGGAACTGGCGATGGTTGAGTGCATGAGATCTAATGAAATTAACCACAGAAACAACAGGTTTCATGACACAAGACATATCAACATATTTTAGGCACAATGCTTGTTGATGGATAAGGCAATGCAGAAAAATGGGTTTTGAGAATCCTCCAACCTTGCAAGCAGTTGTAATTTGCCCAACCAAATCCCGTTTTGTCCCAGACATATTCTTTCCTCCATCAATTGTCACACACTGCACTTGTTTCCATTCCAGGTTATATTCTGTTATAGTTTTACTTACTTCATTGAAAGTGTCTTTTCCAGTTGTTGCGCTGTGCATGCTGTGAACTGATGCTAATTCTTGGGTCACATTAAATTCACTATCAACACCACGAATGAATATCACACACATCAGTTGATTCATCCAAAGCAAGAGAATACCAGCAGAAGCTTTTTGTTTTTTCCTTTATTTGCCAAATTATGTCGCCTCCTAAATCTTCAATTCTACGAGCAACAGTATTTGACCCAGGGCTTATCATTTTGAAGAGGTTTACTTTTTCTGGACATACCTCTCCTAAGTGACCAAAAAATTGGAAGGCACCTAGGCCCCCTCCCACGCTAATTATTTTCCCAAAGTCAACGGATCAAAATTCTGAGATAGCCATTTTATTCAGCGTAGTCGAAAAACCTTGTAACTATGTCTTTGGAGACGACTTACTCCTCCACAGTCCCCGTGGGAGGGGCTACAAGTTACAAACTTACATATAGTAATGGTTATTGGGAAGTATACAGGCGTTTTCAGGAGAATTTTTGGTTGGGGGGAGGGGTTGAGAAGAGGGGGATACACTGGGGGAACTTTCCATCGAGGAATTTGTCATGGGGGAAGAAAATTTCCATGAAGGGAGCGCAGGATTTACAAGCATTATTAAAAAAAAAAAAACAATGAAAAAATAAATATGAAAAAGTTTTGTTTTTTTTAGCTGGAAGTAAGGAGCTGCATTAAAACTAAAAACGAACAGAAATTATTACCCATATGAGGGGCTCACCTTCTCCTAATACCTCGCTCTTTACGCTAAAGTATTTTTAGTAATGTCAAACTATTTATTCTACGGCTTTTGTGATTCAGGGGTCATTCTTAATGAATTGGGACAAAATTTAAGATTTGGTGCAAAGAGAGAGGTACTGACGAGGGGGCGAACCCTCTCATATGTGTAACAAAACATTAGAATAAAAAATTCTTTATGTAAGCTAGTTTATGAGTTACGTATATCTTTTACTAATAAAAAGATTCGTAAAAAATTAAAAGTTCTAGTTGCCTTTTTAATTAACCAAAAACTTGGAGGGCAACTAGGCATCCTCCCCGCTCTTTTTTTTCGCAAAATCATTCGATCAAAATTATGAGAAAGCCATTTAGCAAAAAAAAAAAAAAAAAAAATGCAAATTCCTCTGCGGAGAGCCAAAATCAAAACATGTATTGATTCAAAAACGTTCGGAAATTAAATAAAAAAAAACAAGTTTTTTCAACCGAAAGTAAGGAGCGACATTAAAACTTAAAACGAACAGAAATTACTTCGTATATGAAAGGGGCTTTTCCTTCTCAATGCTCCGCTCTTTACGCTAAAGGTTTTTACTGTTTTAAAATGTAGAGTTAAGAGAAAGAGTCAAACTTTAGCGTAAAGAGCGGGGCGTTAAGAAGGAAAAGCCCCTTTCATATATGGAGTAATTTCTGTTCGTTTTAAGTTTTAATGTCACTCCTTACTTTCAGTTGAAAAAACTTTCAGTTGAAAAAGAAGAGCTGAGAGAAAGAGTCAAACTTTAGCGTAAAGAGCGGGGCGTTGATGAGGAAGCAGCCCCTTTCATATACGAAGTAATTTCTCTTTGTTTTAAGTTTTAATGTCGCTCCTTACTTTCAGTTGGAAATTTTTTTTTTATTTAATTGTAAGTAAAAAACAATCCGAGCCACAATTAGTCGAAATTAGAAAAATATAATATGTGGGTAAAGGATCTGCGTTTTTTAAGATTTCAAAGACGCAAAATTTTTTAGGTTTAAAGTTAATCATCAAAAGCTATTAGCCTAAAAATATGTATAATGCCCTAATAAGAAGGGGATGACAGACCCGTTACGACAACTGTTAGCGATTTAAACTATTGAAAATCTATATACTGAGCTTTCCAGTGTCAGAGGCAGTGATTCCATGTGAAGTGCATTCGTCCCCAAAGATACAGGAAGTCCTTGCAAAATAAATAGTTCATGCAGATATTTATTTTAAAGCCTCTTGGTAAAAGTTGGTAAACTGTAGTTTGATAAAACTATGTGCAGTGGTGTGTAGTTGCACATCAACCATAGTAAAGGAAGACAGGTGGGTAGTTTTGCAGGTGGGGGAGTGCATTTGGGCCTCAAAATTGGGTCCTATACACAATATTTCTACCTCTTCGTGAGCCTTCAGATAAACATCAAAGAAATATTTTTCTTTTAGGGAAGAGGGAAGTAGAACTTAATATCTTATCTCCCTTGATTCGCTGAGATTTTTTAGACTACGTTTGTATTATGAGTGCGGTACCCTGAGGGAAGGTGTGAAAGTGAGGGGGGCACTTGGGCCACAAATTCTCCCGCTTTTTACGTTATAGTTAGACTCTTTGGCCCAATCCTGCAAGAACGACTGCTCAAACACAAGGGCTGCAGAATTTGCATGAGAAGCAATTTTAAAGCACTATAAAACTTTAGCGCAAAGAGCAAGGGAGGGGGGGGGGGTTGTGAGGAAGTGACAGTATTCTCGTATACAGAGAAACTTCTGTTGGTTGTAAGTTCTGATGCTGCTCTTTACTTTTAGTTGAGGAATATTTTTTATTCTTATTCGGAAAAATAGCTCAAATAAATTTAAAGCTAGTGGCATTACTAGCCCCAGAAGCACTTAAAAATGTAGCAAAAGTTTGGGGAGTTGCATTTTTTTTGGTGATAAGTTTACTTTGTGGAAAACAAACTGAACGAATCTACGTAGAAAAAGGTCTTTGTTGCATGCACGAAGGGGTAAATGATCTCAGGAACAAAGAAACTAGAAGATGAATAGGAAAATTATATATAAAACGACAAATTAATTCATGACTATTTTTGTTTTAATTCAAGGCTTTAAAACACGATTCGATAAAAACAAATATGTGCTTCATATTAACTCAAATTAACCTTTCAAATCTTCTGCAGCAAAACCTGCCCACTACCACTAGTTTTACAAGATAAGAATGCAAGTTTTGTAAAGGTCATATAAAGTTTGCTCAACAAAGACAAAATTCTTACACAAGCCCCTCAATGCAACATAATTGTGTAAAACATCCAGGTAAAAAAAAAACCACCAAGCTTCATTACAAAAATATCCTCTGAAATCTTGTTATGCTCAATGGAATTGTTGACAGGAAAATACGGTTTTCAGTTCGAAATTCCCCTTCAATTCTTGATTTACAGTTTAAGATCAAAATCTCCAGTAATATTTTTATCTAATGATGATCTCGGATAACTCCCAATGAAAGAAACTTACCACGAGCTTTGGATATGGTTATTAACTCACAGGGATAATATGACACAGCTGTCAGTGGCTTTTTTCGCTATTGTCTCCGATCCTAGATATCCTGGTTTAAACACCTAGAATTATGTGTATGCTGTATATGTGATCGAAATATCTGGACTTTTGTACCTGTTTCCACGGTTTACATAAATGGACCTATCCCCGTTTGAACGTTTATTTGTTCGTATCCTGGATCAGGCAATTTTCAAGGCTGTCGTATCTCATTGCATGTTATCAGACGTTAGAACCCTGGGAAGTTTTTTCTTTCATGCACGCATTGCATATTCTGAGGAACTATCTATCATTTTCTACTAGAACCTGCCTCGCTATCAGTGGTAGCGAAATTGCTGTATCGCAATTAACTTACAATTTAAACACTTGAGACATTATCAATGTGATTGGGACTTTCAATAGTAGATTTAAGCCCTGATTAAGCCATAGAAAAGCATTTTTAAGATTATACTTTCACATTTCTCTGCTTGTAGGTTCAAAAAATTTGTTGAAAATGGATCTATGACTCTGCATTTTGAAAAAAAGAGCCTGGTCTGTCTGAATAAAGTGCTATGAGCAATCCTGTGAAGTCATATGGCTCTAAAGAAGCAGAGCCTGATCCAAAATTGCTTGTTTAGGTTAGCTCAGATTTACTACTTTTAACTTTTGTTTCGTGGTTTCCTGTCAAATATTTAGTATTTTTTTATTGTTTTACTTAGAAAAAGTTTATTTCAAGTTTATTTAGGAGATAAAAAAGTACATTAAGTTGGTGTGCTTGCGAAGACCCCCTGGTTATGTTCGTCCTGAAACATTAGCTCCGGCAGTTCTGATATTTTATCGTGCTTTGTCGCCCACCTGACGTCCTGACGTCCACGTCCATGATCATTTCCCACCATCCGAAATAAAGTTTTGCGCATGTGCCTGAAATAGCCACGTTGCTCTAAATATATTTTCTTCAGAAAAACACCCATCTCCAGAATTATTCTTATTCTAGAATTTTCTTGAATTATTCTAGATTTAAGATAAGACATTTATTTCAAAAAATTGCCAACACAGGCCCCGAAGGGCCGAATTCGAATTTTGGAGTCAATGAGTAAAAACTCGACAAGCAAAACATCACAGAAAAACACAAGAACTTAAAAGAATACCAAAAATCAAAAACCTCATAATAAAAAATAATTCATTTTTCAATAATCAAACTGGGACTTATCATAGATAAAAACCGGT
This sequence comes from Artemia franciscana, assembly GCF_032884065.1. NCBI lineage: Eukaryota > Metazoa > Arthropoda > Branchiopoda > Anostraca > Artemiidae > Artemia > Artemia franciscana. Next base: position 17,596,744 of record NC_088875.1, on the reverse strand, counting down.
AAAACTCAATACAAAAATATATATACAAAACAATTAAAAAGGGACATTGAAAAAAATGTGGGAAGGGAGAAGAAACACAATAAGCAAACAAATACAGAACTCGGGCAACACTAGTACCAAATACAAAAAGGGGGAAGCTAGCGGGATGTTTTTTTTTGTGTAATGAAGGGGACAAAGGTTTTGGTCACATTTGGAGGTACAGCATCGAACGGGAGACAAGGAAAGAACAGGCTGGGAAACGGTCCAATGAGGAGAAATCTGGGCAGCGAGTCCTTTTTAGAAAAATATCTTTCGTGCGAAGGTTTGTCATTCTATTTTTAAAGAAATGGAGGCATAGCATACCTTTCCTCTACTAAAGCGCTCCTAACCGAGCTTTTTTTCGAAGGAGGGAGCATGAGACATTGGCTTCTTTAAAAATTGTTCGAAGGGCTTTTTTGTATAGATTAAGTTTTATCTGACTTCCCCGGAGATGCCAGGGTGCCAAACTGGACAAGCATATTCGAGATAGGAGTGGAAAAAGAAAGCAAGCACAAATCCTTAAGGAATGGGGAGGGGAAAGCCAAATTTATTTGGAATCTCAAGGAAGAAGGTAGATGTTTTAGCATTATGGACACTATTTTTAACATGGACACCCCAATTTATATTAAATGAAATTTTCATGCTGAGTAATTTAAAGGAGGGCAGGGAAGCTTCAGGAGGATATGATTAAGGAAATGGGGTGGAGATTTAAGGAAACAAATTGGCATAATCATGGATTTATAGGAGTTAATCTCATGTCCAAAATCGAGGCATATTGTGTAATATCATTGAAGATGCTCATAGGGTCGCTTTTTAATTTTCTATAGCGAGTTCCAACGACCGTAAGGTTACCGAGAAATTTCCATCTGTCAGGAGATTGGATAGCCATGCTGTTAAGCATGACTGACATAAGGAGAAGCCCTGAGATAGTACCTTGGGTTTGCTCCGTTGAGGACAGGGAAAGGGCTAGAATAATGATTCAGACATTTAACTACTTCTGGTGTATTTGATAAGAAGGAGAATTCTCCAAATTTGCAAGGGAAAAATTTATATTAAATTCAGTGACAGGTTTTTCAACTAATGTGTTGTGACTAACAAGATCAAATGCCTTTTGGAGATCAATGGGAATTAAATTAAGCCAAGTGTTTGGCTCCTCAAGAGTTTTTCCAATGGTGTTCGTTGGATAATGGGAAACTGAAGTGGATTTGACGTTTCCGAATTGCCTCACGTCGGTATAAGGTTGGATTTGTTCCTTAAGCCAGTCTGCAAGGAATCCTTTGTACAATTTCGAGAATATAAGGGCGATTGAAATAGGGCGAACACCTTCATATCCAGGCTTTTCACATTTCTTTTTTAAGAGGGTCACGAAACCCTGCTTTCAGAGTTGGTAATCTCTTCGAAAAGGACAGATGAGGGCATTGAAAGGAAATCGCTCTGGAACTGATCTTAATCGTTGGAGGATCTTCTCTTATGCTACTCAGTATAAAGTACATTGTTATAACTATAAATATTATAGATTTATATATCTAGACTCATTCTAGACATCCCTGGAAGTCTTATAGAATATTATCATGTAAACGCTTTTTTACAAAGATTACGCCTCACTTGCTAGAACAGAGTGTATTTTATTCAAGAAATGTATGATTTGATTAAGTAGCCTACATCCGGGATTTTTTTATGTTGTTTAGTTTTCAAACATCGAGATTTAAGCCGGATTTCTCTCTTTTTTTCTTTTCTTCTCTTTTATCTTGTGGTATTTGGTCAATACTAAAATATTCTTGATATAACCCCTTTCCTCATTTCCTCTTCTCTAAAAAATAGATTTGTAGCTTTCTTATATTTCTCACACAGTTCTCCTATATTCCCTTTCACTAGTCTTTACTTTTCTAACCTTTAACTACTGATGTAAAATCTAAAAAAAGGCCTGATTTCTCTTAGACTGAAATTATGAGACACTGCTCCTCCTGTAGGATGAGGATCCAATGAATGTTGGAATAATTTAAGCGTTTATCCGTAATTTATCTTCATCAGGAAAACCATTAAAATATAAACAAAAAAATCAGGATTAACTCTTTTTAGTTGGTTTAGCTAAGCTGCTCTGCAGAATTTAAACTTAGAAATGTGTTAGTAAGGTATTTTACCTGTTAACAAGGACAATTAAGAATAAAGTAGAAGCTACTGAAATACGAAATGACCCGGATTCCTTTGCCTCAAAAGCCAAGTCTTGAAAAGTATTTAAAGCTAAGTATCATAAGGTGTTTTTTTTTTTTTTTTTTTTTTTTTTTTTTTTTTTTTTTTTTTTTTTTTTTTTTGTAATTTAACTTTTCCACAATCTTAACAATAGAATTCAAACTGTAACATATAGGTGAAGTATCTCTTAAAATGTTTTTTTGTTCGCGTGATTGTCGTTGGACTTCGTTCTATTGCCGACCGGTGATGCCGATTGGAAGGGGGGGGGGATTCTCCCTGGATTTTGAAAATATTTTTTGTGTCTTCACTTTTAGAACAAGTTCACAAAAATCTCTCCCCCTAAATATTGAAAAATACCTTTTTGCATCTTTATTAAATAAATGAAAGAAAACACCCCCTGCTCCTCCTTCCTCTACATTTTCGTGAATTGGTACCATAATATCGCCAAGTATCTCTAATATCGCCAAGAGATGAAGTATCTCTTAAAATGTTTTTTTTCCGTGTGTCTAGTGATTGTCGTTGCACTTCGTTCTATTGCCGACCGGTGATGCCGATTGGAAGGGGGGGGGGACCCTGGATTTTGAAAATATTGTTTTTGTATCTTCACTTTTAGAACAAATTCACAAAAATTGCTCCCCCTAAATATTGAAAAATATCTTTTTTGCATCTTTGTTAAATAAATTAAAGAAAACACCCCCTGCTCCTCCTTCCTCTACATTTTCATGAATTGGTGCCATAATATCGCCAAGTATCTCTAATATCGCCAAGAGATGAAGTATCTCTTAGAATTGTTTTTTTCCGTGTGTCCAGTGATTGTCGTTGCACTTCGTTCTATTGCCGACCGGTGATGCCGATTGGAAGGGGGGGGGATTCTCCCTGGATTTTGAAAATGTTTTTTTTTGTATCTTCACTTTTAGAACAAATTCACAAAAATAGCTCCCCCTAAATATTGAAAAATACCTTTTTTGCATCTTTATTAAATAAATTAAAGAAAACACCCCCTGCTCCTCCTTCCTCTACATTTTCGTGAATTGGTGCCATAATATCGCCAAGTATCTCTAATATCGCCAAGAGATGAAGTATCTCTTAAAATGTTTTTTTTTCCGTGTGTCTAGTGATTGTCGTGGCACTTCGTTCTATTGCCGACCGGTGATGCCGATTGGAGGGGGGAGATTCTCCCTGGATTTTGAAAATATTTTTTTTGTATCTTCACTTTTAGAACAAATTCACAAAAATCGCTCCCCCTAAATATTGTAAAATACCTTTTTTGCATCTTTATTAAATAAATTAAAGAAAATACCACCCCGCTCCTATTTCTTCTACATTTTCGTGAATTGGTGCCATAATATCGCCAAGTAAAGAAAAATAACACAACTTTAACCGTGCTATAAATTGTGTCAGAATTGACAAAAATATTGTGTTTTTTTTAGCACTTAATGTATATACTTCATAAAAAAATAAAGACTTTTTCTTCGTTTTTGTGTAAATCATGAGGAATTGAAATTTATTTCATTTTGGCGTTTCTAAAATGCTCAGTACTGGCAGTTTACACTTTTTAGTGCACGCCTTTAGCAACTGTAAGATCCGAGAACGTACCTTTACCAGCTGGTTGAGTGTCTCACATAGAATAATGCTATTATACTCTTATTTAGGCAATTTTTCGTAGCAACATAGTCTTTTTTATTTCAGAAGTAATTTTTTATCTTTCTCGAAAAGCTTTTCTGTATTTAAATCATTTAAACAGCTTTGTCCGTCCTAAGTATACAGCTATGGATCGGGACATAGTGTCAATTTTTTTTGTTTCCGAGTTGTATTCGTATGTTTTTTTTCCAGTTGTTTTCCTCTCTTTCGATTATTTTTTTTTTTACCTGTGTTATTAAGAGAATACTGTAGTGCATTTATTCGTGCTCTTGCTAAAGCACAAATATCCTTGGGTACGTGTGTATTTGAGTATCCGAGTACTCAATATTTGGATTTGAGAACAAAAATGATGTAGCTGACACGAGGGTGCCTAGTATTTTGAGGGCATGCCTTAAGCTCCTTGTCATATGCTTTGTGAGCGCTCTTTGTCGAAAATTATCATGGAGTTGCGACTTAATGCTAAGAATGTCATAGATTCTCTTAACAGCATCGGGCTTTGTAACAACCGGGGGCTGTGGGTGGTTCCACGTATCTACATATTTGTTGGCAGTGGCGTTTTTTTTCAAAATCCTTAACGGGGACGGGGGGCAAAGTTGGATCCAATTTTCCCAAATCAAGTGAAAATGAAGATGAAAAATGAAAAATGAGCCATATAGTACCCTAAAGGCAAAGATATACTAAAGAAAACTGACCCGTTTCTCTGGATGCTTGAATTATACAGGCAATCAATCATGGCAATCATATTATGCAGGAAATCATTTTGAAGACAAAATTTTGAAAAGGGTTCGGTTGTATCGCTTCTCCACCTTCAATAATAGTTACGAAATATTTTTCTCTCGTCGGCTTGAAACTCACAGGGCATGAAAGCTGGATCAAGGAGACCTCATTCAAGACCAATAAATGAGTCATATGATCCGCTTGAAACTCAGAGAGCATGTAGACTGGGCTAAGGAGACCCCAATGAAGACAAGAACATTGATCGTGTCGATTTGTCATGCCCAAAAATTGGCAGAATTGAAAATTACAAGGAATTTAGACTGGACCAAGAGAACTCAATGAAGACAAATGAATTTGATAAAATGATTTGGCTTTATCCATTTTTGATGCATTAACATATGAAAAAATTTTCTCACAATCGGCTTGAAAACTAGTATTCCTTTGGTTAACATGTGTCAAATGTGTCAATTAATTAACAAACGGAAATTAATTTTTAAACATCCACTGTGAAAAGATTTTTCTTGTAATAGAAAGAAGAAAGAAAGAAATTTTATTTGAGCCCTACGACCATACACAACATGATTTAATAATACAACACAGCACAGACCACACACTCAATATAAAACAATACTTATTTTCATTCACTCGGGCTCGACTGAGCCTCTCCCGCCTTTTCCACATATCGTGCCATTTTGCATATGGTTCCAGGCATCGAAGACCTCAGGATATCAGAAAGCAGCACCAACCGATGGTCCCCCCAAATTTCATCCCTAAGACTTTCAAGCTCCTGGCACTCCATGAGGAAATGGGCTAAATTATTATCCTCTTTTCCGCAATGTGTAATATAAGTCAAGAACAGCGTTGCAACTTAAACGAGCAGAAGTAAAGTCACATAATAAATAATATATGGCTATTAAGAGTATATATGTTTCTATTAATGAGCAATTGAGCATAAAACGAGGGGAAAATACAAAGACTAACCAAGTCAGGCTTAAACAAATACTACTGTTAATAAGTAAATGAAATCTAAAACTAAATGAAATTAAATTATTAATGAAGTCGCTTAACACGTGGGAATTACCATAAATTAAGATGGGGCTAGAGCTTTTTCGAACTATCTAAAAACTAGAGTGCCATTTAGAGGAAATAAAAGGCTATTTCTTACAATAATTAAATAAAAAAAACTAGTTTTTTTAACTGAAAGTAAGGAGCGACATTAAAACTTAAAACGAACAGAAATTACTCCGTATATGAAATGGGTTGTCCCCTCTGCAGTCCCTCGCTCTTTACGCTAAAGTTTTTAATTGTTTTAAAAAGTAGAATTGTGGCAAAGAGTCAAACTTTAGCGTAAAGAGCGAGGGACTGCAGAGGGGACAACCCATTTCATATACGGAGTAATTTTTTCGTTTTAAGTTTTAATGTCGCTCCTTACTTTCAGTCATAAAAAAACTAGTTTTTTTTTATTTAATTTCTGAACGTTTTTGAATTAATGCATGTTTGATTTTGGCTCTCCGCACATAAATTATTGAAATGAAATTAGTATATTAATTTTTTTTTGTCTAAATGGCTTTCTCTTAGTTTTGATCAGACGATTTTGAGAAATAAGGGGTGGGGAAGGAGGCCTAGCTGCCTTCCAATTTTTCGGTTACTTAAAAAGGCTACTAGAACTTTTAATTTTCAACGAACGTTTTTATTAGTAAAAAATATACGTAACTTAAGAATTAAATTACGTAACAAACTTTTATATTCTTATATTTTTATTATGTGTACGAGGGGGTTTGTACCCTCGTTAATACCTCGTTCTTTACACTAAATCTTAAGTTTTGTCCCAATTCTTTAAGAATGACCCCTGAATCAAAAAGGCCGTTGAATAAATAGTTGAAATTACTAAAAATATTTAGCATAAAGAGCGAGGTATTTATCTCCTCCCAAATACCTCGCTCTTTATGCTAAAGTATTTTTAGAACCCCTCATATGCGTAATAATCTCTGTTCATTTTAAATTTCAATGCTATTCCTTACTTTCATTTGAAAAAACGTTTTCATGTTTATTTTTTCATTGTTTTTTTTTTATAGTAATGCTAGAAAATCCTGCACCCTTTTCATTGAATTTTTCTTCCCCCATGACATATTCCTCAAAGGAAAGATCCTCCCACAAAGCCCTCTCCCATTAACCCCACCCCCCAAAACCAAAAAATCCCCATGAAAACGTCTGTACACTCCCAATAACCATTACTATATGTAAACACTGGTCAAAGTTTGTAACTTGCAGCCCCTCCCCCAGGGATTGTGGGGGAGTAAGTCATTCCCAAAGACATAGTTATTATGGTTTTCGACTATGCGGAACAAAATGGCTATCTTAAAATTTTAATCTGTTGACTTTTGGAAAAAAATTAGCGTGGGAGGGGGCCTATTTGCCCTCCAATTTTTTTATCACTTAAAAAGGGCACTAGACCTTTTCATTTCCGTAAGAAGGAGCCCTCTTGCGACACTCTAAGACCACCTGGTCGATACGATGACCCCTGGAGAAAAGAAAAAAAAACAACATACAAACAAATAAACACGCACCCGTGATTTGTCTTCTGGCAAAAAATATGAAATTCCACATTTTTTTAGATAGGAGCTTGAAATTTTTGCTACAGAGTTCTCTGATATGCCGAATGCGATAGTGTGATTTTCGTTAAGATCTTATGACTTTTAGGGGATGTTTCCCCCTTTTTTCCAAAATAGGGCAAATTTTCTCAGGCTCGTAACTTTTGATGACAAAGATTAATTAATTGAAACTTATATATTTAGAATCAGCGTGAAAATTCGAATCTTTTGATGTATCTTTTAGCATCAAAATTCCGTTTTTTAGAGTTCCGTTTACTATTGAGCCGGGTCGCCCCTTACTACAGTTCTTTACCACGAACTGTTTGAAAAGAAAATAATTCGGTATTTCGAGGCTTCTGATATTATTAGAATTTTGCGGAAGTTAGGCTCAAAATTGAAAAAGGATTATATTTCTTCTCTGGGCCCCTTCCACCTCTTAGTTCGTTTATTTTCCCGTTAGTTTTCACCTGTTTTCGCTTTATAGTTGTGTTATCTCTTAGCAATTCTTTCGTTAGTTGAGTTATGGTTGTGGTATATATATTTTATCGCTCGTATAGTTGTGTTATTTTCAAATTATACTCCATAATAGAGAGGCTCCGAACACCCAGCATTGTATATTAAGCTCTGAATTTGACGTTTTTTCTACCGTGACCAGATTCGTCCTGCGCCCTTTCATTGAATTTTTTTCCCCCATGGCATATTTCTCCAAGGTAAGATCCTCCCACATGGCCCCCTCCCTCAACCCTACCCCCAAAACCAAAAAATCCCCCTGAAAACGTCTGTACACTTCCCAATAACCATTATTATATGTAAACACTGGTTGATGTTTGTAACTTGCAGCCCCACCCCCAGGGACTGTGGGGGAGTAAGTCATCCCCAAATACATAGTTATTATGATTTTCGACTATGCTGAACAAAATGGCTATCTCAAAATTTTAATCCGTTGACTTTGGGAAAAAATGAGCGTGGGAGGGGGCCTAGATGCCCTCCAATTGTTTTGGTCACTTAAAAAGGGCACTAGAACTTTTCATTTCCGTTAGAATGAGCCCTCTTGCGACATTCTAGGACCACTTGGTCGATACGATGACCCCTGGGGAAAAAAAAAAAAACAATATCACGAACTGTTTGAATATATATGTGATCTTCAGTTTAGTTTTATTGTTTTAAAAAGCTACTTTTTTTAACACTTCTTTGCTTTTGGTTTTATGTTACTTTGTCCTTTGTCTTTAGATTAAATAAAAAAAAAACAAGTTTTTTTTTTAACTGAAAGTAAGGAGCGACATTAAAACTTAAAACGAACAGAAATTACTCCGTAAATGAAAGGGGCTGTCCCCTCCTCAACGCCCGCTCCTTACGCTAAAGTTTGACTCTTTCTCTCAACTCTACTTTTTAAAACAGTAAAAAACTTTAGCGTAAAAAGCGTGGCGTTGAGGAGGGAATAGCCCCTTTCATATACGGAGTAATTTCTGACCTTTTTTGAATTGATGCATTTTGTGATTTTGGCTCTCCGCACATGAATAATTGAAACGAAATTTGCGTAATATTTTTTTTTTTGGCTAAAGGGTTTCTCATAGTTTTGATCGGACGATTTCGAGAAACAAGGAGCGGAGGACGAAGCCTAGTTGCCGTCCAATTTTTAGGTTACTTAAAAAGGCAACTAGAACTTTTAATTTCTTACGAACATATTTGTTAGTAAAAAAAAATATACATAACTTACGAATTAACTTACGTAACAGACTTTTATATTTGTATGTTTTTATTACGTATATGAGAGGGTTCCTCCGGAAACCCTCCGAAAATCCTCCGGAAAAACGTCGGTACACTTCCCAATAACCATTACTATATGTAAACACTGGTCAAAGTTTGTAACTTGCAGCCCCTCCCACGGGGACTGTGGGGGAGTAAGTCGTCCCCAAAGACATAGTTATTAGGTTTTTCGACTATGCTGAATAAAATGGCTGTCTCAGAATTTTGATGCGGTGACTTTGGGAAAAAATGAGCGTGGGAGGGGGCCTAGGTGCTCTCCAATTTTTTGGTCACTTTAAAAGGGCACTTGAACTTTTAATTTACATTAGAATGAGCCCTCTTGCGATATTCTAGGACCACTGGGTCGATACAATCACTCCTGGGAAAAAAAGCAAAGCAAAAAACAAACAAACAAATAAACACGCATCCGTGATCTGTCTTCTGGCAAAAAACACAAAATTCCACATTTTTGTTGATAAGAGCTTGAAACTTCTACAGTAGGGTTCTCTGATGCACTGAATCGGATGATGTGATTTTCGTTAAGATTCCATAACTTTTAGGGGGTGTTTCCCCTCATTTTCTAAAATAAGGCAAATTTTCTCAGGCTCGTAACTTTTAATCGGTAAGACTAAGCTTAAATATTTATTTAAATATAGAAGTTCTAAATTTTATATATTTAAATATTTATATATTTAAAATCAGCATTAAAATGCGATTTCCAATATTCCGTTTACTTAAACTTGTGCTAATCTCCTTAAGTGCTTGAATTTGTACTCGAGTGTCTAATTTCCAACAATGGGGCATTTAAGGCAAAGTTGTCAGGAGATGTCGGGGGCATGGCTTAAAATGTTTCACGCATTTCTCGTATGCGTTCGTTGACAGAACCAATCTTAGGCCAACCTTGGAGGTACCCCCCCATCCTCCCTTATTCTCAAGTATTTGTAGGTATATATCAAATAGTATGGGTAAGGAAAATGGGTGCTAGTGTCGACAAAAAACATTAATGCCATCTAGCGTTTGGTGACACTTGACATTTTTTCAAGCTATTAAATCATTTTTCTGTCCAGAACTTAGATCAGAAACTTATTATTCCCCTAAATTTACCAATTCAACTAATTAAAATAATTATTTTTAATGTTACGCTAAAAAATGCCAAGTGTTGCCAAACGCTAGATGGTGTTGCTAGTTTTTTTTTATCGAAGCTAGCACCAGCTTCCACTCTTACAAGTTACACTTACTCCTTGGGTATGTACAACAGGGCTCTGCAAAAGACATCCTGATAGCCCTGAACTGTGCTTTAATATAATGCATACGGGTAATATTTTTAAAAACTGTCAGATGCTTACTACTAAGGAGAGTCCTTGATTTCCCTTAGAGTATGGGGCGTTGTACCAATAGGGGGTGGGGGGTAATTCCGCTAATCAACCCTGTTTATGGACACACTGAGGTATCTAAACTCTTATCGAAAATAAGGTTAATTTTAACGAAAATTAGAAAGGTTGCAAAGGATGTTTGAACTTGAAAACAATTGCTTTCGAAAAACAAGGATGGTTTTTGTCAACATCTGCGAGTTTCCCCTATTGAAGTAGACTAGTCGAAATTTTGATCCCTGTTTTCCTTGCAGTGTTTTGTCAAATCCTTGTTCTATCTTTGTTAATATATCAATCAGATTTTTGTAATAGTTTCTTCTGAAAGTAAATATTTGACAAAACTGTGCAAGGGTTTCTAGAGATTTCCAAATGGATTCTGTTGCGTCTTTTGGCGCAATGTTACCTTTGAGATGGGTCGCAAGATAGCCTGTAAAGCGATCTGAAAATAAATCTTGTAAATCTCCTTCTCATTTAAGCTTGAATGATAGTTTGAATGAAAATTCTTTTATTGCTCTGTAATCAAAGCCGAATCCAGGGGGAGGTTAGAGGGTTTGAAGCCTCCCCGATATCTTTGTCTGGCTAAAAAAACATAACAAAAATGAATATAAAAAAATTGATGCGTTTTAAAAAAATTTTTGTGCTCCTCCCAAAAAACAAAACTTTTTTTCCGTAATGAAGTTTTTTTTTATCCGTAATGAAGGGGACAAGGTTTTTTTTCATATTTAGAGGTTAAGCAACGGGTGGGAGACAAGGTAGGAACAGGTTCAGAAACAAATCTTGGCAGGCGGTGTCTGGGTGGGGAGTGTCTTTTGTGGAAAATGTTTTCCGTGCGTGGGTTTGTTATTGGGTTGTTTTTTTTTTTTTTTTTTTTTTTTTGCAAAACGAAGGCCCAACGTACCTCTCCTGTGCACAAGTGTTTCCAGCTTGGCCTTTCAAGGAGGCACACTCGTGCCTCTATAAAGAGGCGACACACGACAATGTTAAGCGATCTTCGGTTCCAGTGGTCGCAGACGGATGGGGAGGGATGCATTTCGTAGCCCGAGCTCCAACTAAGAAACCTGCAAAATTTCATCCCCCTCCAACTTTTTCTTCATGGGGAAAATCTGGCCGAAAGTTTCGACCTGTCAACCCAAGCCCCCCTTTAACGTTGTCCGATCGGGCTGAAATTCACAAGTTAAGGTCCCCTAGGGCCCAGGAGCTTATCCGCGAAATTTCAGCTTGATCCGATAACTCCTTCCCTGTTTTCCAGAAACCACGCATAGCCACTTAAAATTCATTTACTTTTTTTTTCGCCACGCCTACAGGTCACATCCGACATCGGATCTGGGTGTACGAAGACTCATTCGATGCGGAATTCTCCGAGTAAGTGCCCATGAAAGTTTCGTAGGAAAATCTTAACCCCCCGAAAGTTTCGACCCTCCAACCCCCCCCCCCCCCCCCACCCCACCCCTTTTAACGTTGTCCGATCGGGCTGAAATTCACAAGTTAATGTCCCCTACGGCCCAGGAGCTTATCCGCGAAATTTCAGCTTGATCCGATAACTCCTTCCCTGTTTTCCAGAAACCACCCATTAGCTATTTAAATTAACGGATTTCTCTCCATAAGAGCCCATGTTAATTTGAAATTTTTAAAACCTATTGAGAAGTTATAGAACTTCTATAACTTCTCCACAATATATATATTGTGGAGTTTGTCATATAAGAAAAGGTTTTGAATAAGGTATGTCTTGAAATAATAGCTTCGCCTTCTATGCCAAAATGATGAAACGGTAGAATTCGGGGATATTTTTATCGAGGGAGTTTACAGCTAATGAATCTTGAGCTTTGATGTTGAGGAATAGACAAAGAAAGAGAGAGAAGTAGAAAGCGAAAGAAAGGAAGACCAAGAAGCTCTCTACGATTAGAACACTAAAAAATTGTAATTTCTCCAAATGTATATTCATTTAAATCATCCGAAAGAACAGAACGTCTATACTGAAACGAGGAAGATGATTTACTTGAAACAAGGCTGGGAATTTTAAGTCGGGAATTTAAATTGTAATTTCTCCGAATGTATCTTCATTTAAATTATCCAAAAGAACCTAACCTTTATATTGAGATAGGAAAAATGATTTACTTGAAACAAGGTTGGGAATTTGTAATCGCCCAAGCTGGACTTTTAGACCCAATTTTTTTTAAAACAACTGTTACTTGAAACAAGGTTGGGAATTTGCAATCGCCCAAGCTGGACTTTTAGACCCAATTTTTTAAAAACAACTGCTGAAACATAGGGGGGGGACGTGTTGGAATAAGAGACCTTTTAATGCACTAAAAGCCTTTAGCATGACGAGTGAAGAGTTGAGGAGGGATTAGTCATCTCATATACGAAATAATTTCTCTTCGTTTTGAGCTTCAGTGTAGTTCCTTACTTTCAGTTGAAAAATCTTGTTTTTTAAACTAAACTATCATAGGTATTAATTTAGACACTATTTTTACAAATTAAATTTAATCTAAGCTGTCATTTTCGCTTATTTGCTCTTCGAAGATTGAATGAGAGATGAAAAAAAACGAAAATAGTCAGAAAAAAAAGAGAAATTGAATGAGAGAGAAAATGAAAAATAGAAATAGAAAGAGCTTTAGTTTTGTAATTCTGACAAGATCCTCAGATAATCCTAGATGGAGACTTGGATGGATCCTCGATGGAGATGGAGACTTAATCCCAAAGCTTGATTTCCGTTTACACTGTGCAAAATAACGATTGCACGAAGCGGTTGTTGTAATCAGAAAAGAAATACCCAAACCAACCCTTGTTTTTATATAATGCTGTGTTTCGGTTAAACAACATGATTTAGTCATGCCTGGAGAAATGCTGTACCTGCATTAATGGACCGGGACTCAACCTGATTCACTTTATTGCCTGCATGTAGAACTACTGATAAAATGACTTATTTTGACTGCTGACGAGACTTTCAGCTTCACAAAGAAAACCACTGAAATTGCTTAAGAAATACTGTATTTATATTTTTCTTCAGAAATGTACCATTTTAAGTTTGTATACAGGAAACACTATATAAGAAGATTGTCTTAAATCATTGAATTTGTGATGACAAACAATTTGATAAATACTACCTAAATTTGACAGAGATTACACCTAATTTAGACTTAATTAGCGAAATTAGAAATTTCACTTTTTGGACAAGCTTCCTTAGACGATCAATAGGAAAAAGCTTACATTTTTTCTTTACCTTGTCTTACTCAAATAAACAGATCATTCAAATGAACATGATGGTAAGTTCAAATCCTCTTCTTTAATAGACCTTTGTTTTAGTTAAGTTGGTGTGTGTTGGCTTATAATCATAGATCGCCAGTGATCACCGCCAAATGGCTTTCACTGAGAAAACCAATTTAACCAGATTAACCATAGATAAAATACAAATGGATTTCAGTCAGAGAGGCAAATTAATCATAGATGACCAGTGATCACTGCCATATGGCTCTCAGTCAGAAAGCCAAATTAAACAAATTAACCATAGATGACCCGAAGTCACCACCAAAGGACTTTCAGTCAGAAAGCCAAATTAACCTGATTAACCATAGATAACCAGTGATCACCACCAAATGGCTTTCAGTCAGAAAGCAAAATCAACAATAGATTATCAGTGATCACGGCTAGATGACTTTCCGTTAGAAAGCCAAATTAACCAAATTAACTCCCTTATTTTGTCGAGGTAAATTATTTTCTCAGCTGAATGCCTCTTATTAAGTCTAAGCGTGTAAATTATTGTGCTCATCCAGATTGATTTCCCAAGAAAAGGTTTTGAATAAGATATGTCTTGAAATAATAGCTACGCCTTCTATTGCAAAGTGATGAAACGGTAGAATTCGGGAATATTTTTATCGAGGGAGTTTGCAGCTAATGACTCTTGAGCTTTGATGTTGAGGAATAGACAGAGAAAGAGAGAGAGAAGTAGAAAGCGAAAGAAAGGAAGAAAGAAAGAAAGGAAGACCAAGAAGCTCTCTACGATTAGCACACTAAAAAATTGTAATTTCTCCAAATGTATCTTCATTTAAATTATCCCAAAGAACAGAAATAACTTAAACCGTTCCACAGATATTGTAGATACACCCAATTGACACATCCTTTTCTTTTTTGTCTATGTTATGAAAAATAAACTGGCGTTTTAGTTTTAAGTTTGACTTGATTATCCACTATAATTTCTGTCCGTTTTGGGTTTCATTTATTTATTGAATGATTTCTGTTCATTTTTGAACTTGTATTACTATTTGATTTTATAACTGCTCGTCTTTAGTTTAATAAAACTGCCCACGTTTCTTCAAAAATCTTCTCCTGTGGAAACTTTTCTTAAAAATTAACTTATAAATAATAAAAAACGCTTTATAATCTCATAAGAAATATGTTGCTGCTGCTAACACGTGTGACTTCTCAAAGCTCAAATCAAAACGATATTTGCGTCTAGCCCATACATTTCGAGACTCTGTTTCACAACGAAGTAAGAGCAACACAAATCACACACAGAAAGATTAAGTAATCAAGAGTAAGCACCAACAACAATACATATATCTTTTCTTCTTAAAAAAAAAAACAACAACAAAAACTAATTTAGGAAAACTTCAGTGCAGGAGAGCTAAGTTAGGTCTCTTTTTTTTTCAAAAAATGCAATACCAAACCTCGCACAGAAAATATTCAAACTAAGACCCTCCCCATCCAGACCTCACACACCCCGGGCTGTGGGTGTTCTGTTCAAGGGTAAATACGAGCAAAGTTTGTAACTTATATTGTAGACTTAATTAACAAAAAACAATTCATTTACTGCTTTTTATTTGTATATGTTTGCTTTTCTCCCCCTTTTATGTTTTTTATTGACCATTTTAATTTATGAGTTTTATATGGTAAAATGCTGTTTTTTCTTTTTTTTTACAGAAATGGCCCGTAAATATATATATTTATGTATATGCATGTTTTTTCTTCCTTTAATGTATTTATGTCTTCCTTCTTTTGACAGATTTGATGAATCGACAATGCCTCCTTTTTTCAGTTTTATGTGTTTGATTGTTTTAAACCTTCTTTGATATTTTTTTTTTTTATTCTGAAATGCGGATTCGACCCAGCCAGGTTTGTGATAGCCTTTTTTAAGTTAATCTTATCCTAATGGCCTGGAGTGTCTATAAATAAGACTTGTCATCGGGAAGCAACCCACATCTCTAGTTGCAACCCAGAAAAGAATTTCAACCATTTTATAAAAACAAGCATATGTACGTGCCTTTTAATAGTGATTAAGTTGCAATAATAGTAAAAAAGTAACTATAATTTTGATAAACTGTTGCATTTTCCATAGAAAGAATTCTCATGATCATCTGTCTTTCTTATTGGCTGGATAAAGGAAATAAAAACAGGTTACCAAAACTGTTTATGTGAAAAATTCGAGGGGTTTTTGAAACGCAAAGGGTATTTCCTGTAAATATTTCAATCCAGCAAAACAACGACTCAATGGGGGTTTTGGATAATAAAGCGTGATATTCATCTTGAATTTTAAACCATTTATCATGTTTAGAATAAACAGCTTACGTAAAAAAATACCCTATTTTTGGATCAGACCTTCTGCCTTATTGTGCTATTTACAAATCTGATCAAACAGGTAATGAAGAGGTCAAATATGGTAATTCAAAAGGCTTTACGTGATACCTCAAATAAAGTGGTGTTTCTAGTGGTATAGGCTATCCTTCTTGAATAATTGTGCCAAACTGAGTTGTTTAATTTGCATTCCTGTTGCGCATTTGGTTCTCAATATATTGCACATCTGCTTCCTGAAGTCTCTTGCTGGCTCTAGGTGGGAGCAGAGGGCAAGCTAAGCCCGGAAATTTCTGTGCCAGTGGTAGAGTTCTAGGAAGCAAAGCTTGACCCTTTGTCCCTGGGTAGCATAGGAAATCCATCAGCGCACCTAAACGTGGTGATGGAGCGTAAACATAGCTCAGCTGCAGGCCAAGCGAGATGATGGCTAACGTGCTGCAGTACGACCTTGAGGAGTGGCGTCCCTCACGAAAATTATAGCCTAGTAAACGACACAGCATTTGCACTGGATTCTGATTATGTTTAGTTCTTCTGGGTTCGGTCTATTTCGGTGGGCATTTTTGGGCTGGAAAATCTCTTCCCAGCTAATTTATCTACTATGGGTTACCTCCCCGTGGTAGCGTAATATATTTATGCATGAATATATAAAGAGTCTTCGGCAATAGGCTTGAGATTGTCTGTGCAAGATCTCGGCGCTTGTTGATAGAAGTGCATCTTCAAGTACTGAAAACCATGCTGTATCCTAGATAGGCCCAGGATTGCACAAAGCCTCCCTTCAGCTGGAGGTCCCAGGAGCTTTTTACTGTCTGGTTCTAAGCCGGCGCTTCTGTACAGACATGAGAAGAAGTGCTAGTCCCCGTCCTGCACTGGTTCTGGGACCATTGCTTTTCTTGAGGCCAAAATTAACTCAATTATCTGGAGAACATGAACATTGCAACTTGGAATGTTACAAACTTAAAAAAAAAGTGTTGTATCGATATTTTGACTGAAGAATTCAGACGGTTCCAACTGGACTTTGTAAGAATTTCAGAAACTTATATCCTAGGTGCAGGAAAGATGAAATTAGATAATAAGAGTTTACTTACTCTGACCGGACGGATGGTGTCACATAGACAGGGAATAGGGAATAGACAGGGAATAGGGAATAGACAGGGAATGGGGAATAGGGCTTCTAATGAATAAGCAGGCTTCCAAGTCTTGTTTAGGCTGGAAGTATATTAATGATTGAATGCTAATCGCTCATATTATGACTAAAAAGGGCAGGGCATCAGTCATAGTACACACCTTTCTAGAAGCGACAAACGGAGATAGTAGTGACTCAGATAAACTTTACTTACAGCCACAGGAAATCAGAAACAGGTTGTGACACCTTGGATGTGAAGGAAGATTTATTTTCTGACGAACAAATAGCGACATTACTAAAGGATTTAAAAATAACCAGGCCGGAGAATATCTGCCTAGTGGAAGATCTTTCATAATTCGTATCTGATCGGATACCCACGACCAAACACGGCCGTTTTTTCCCTACTAAAACCAATTTGTGATAAATATGTAATTTCCATAATTTAGCCCCTGGGGCTCTGGGGGTGATACTGATCTTGGAGGAACACGTACTAGATCTTTTGACGTTTCTGAAAAATAAGTAACTTAATAATCCGATTCAATATTGTTGGGGTAACAAGAGCTTAGTAGCAGAAAAAAAGCGGGATTGGGGGCTGCTTGCCCCGAGATCAACTTCAGCACTTTAAAAAAACAGAACGTTCAATTTTGAGTCAAATGAATCCCCTCCCAAGATCCTGCAACTGCCACTTCCATACAAAATGGCTGGAGAAAAAGTTTTTGGTCCTTTTCTTACCTTTCATTATTTTTGGCCTCGTTTTGGGGAAATCTATAGTTGTTTTTAATTGTCCTTCTGCGTTCAAGTTCCCTTAGCCCAAAAAACCATGATAATAAAAATGTATGTTTCAAGCCAACTGAGAAAATATTTTCTGGCTGTTTTTGGGGAGGGCGTGGTCCAGAACACTTTATTGCATATTAGGTCCATCTTGACCCAATGAATTATGGCTTCAAGTTAGCTCAGAGAAAAATCTGATCAGGGAGAAAATTGGCTTCATTTTCAGGTCCCCTACTCCCACAATCTCTCAACAAAATGTTTGATTGTTTCAGCCCAGAGAAGGATTCCTGAAAGTTTCAAGCAAATCGCCTACCCAAGATCAAGCAAGCCCGTTCTTCCATTGTAAACTTACGTAGAAGAAATTCGTGATTCGTTTAATAACCTCGAAATGCCCAAGCTTGTTATGAAGATGAGCATAAATATTTTCCCTTCCTGTGGGTTCGGCATATAATGTATCTAATATAAAGTTGAAAGAGTTCACGTGAAAGTTTTCAGATTCTGTAAATGTAACGCTGCTGCTATGTCCTCCTTATTCATCAAACTGTGTAGGTATCTTTCTTTTACGGCGGGACCCTGCTACCTAATCCTGCTCACAATTTTCTCTCAGTGCACTTTCTAGCATTTCGAAATTTTTGTTTCACTTCTTGAAAAAAAAGTGAGTTATAATACGTAATAAACTGCCCTAATTCTGTGATTTCATACTGCTATTTTACCCTGACCTTGTCAAACCTTTCCAGTATGGTACCCCATAAACCCCAATATCCAGCAGAACAAAGTCACACAGTGGATGCACAGATGAGATTATAAATTTTTTTTTGGATATTCAATCCGATGATAGCTCACCTCCCTTTCCCTTAGATAGACGTAAACTGAAAATTGCTCTTTATGAAAAGTGGTATCAAGGTTTCACTAATAGAGTGAGTTCATGGCCAATACAATTCTTTCCATCAAAAGACCATTTAATAGCTGCTTCTAAAATGAATATTACACACCAGCTAACGCAAATTATAACAGGAGATTGTCGGTTAAATTATTTCTTAAGTAAAATTGGAAAAGCTAGAAGCGGAGAATGCATTTGTGGTGAAAGTGAAACTTGTAGCCACTTTCTGTTTACTTAGCTCTAATAGCTCTTTTGGAAGTACTAAAAAACTCTAGCGTAAAGAGCGAGGTATTGACGAGTTGGCAAAGTAATAATTTCTGTTCGTTTTAAGTTTTAATGTTGCTCCTTACTTTCAGTTAAAAAAACTTAGTTTTTTTTATTTACTTTCTGATCATTTTTTAAATAATGCTGGGAAACCCGGGCCCCCTTCATGGAAGATTCTCTTCCCCATGTAAAATTCCTCCATGGAAAGATACTCCCACGTAACCCTTTCACCCTGACCCCCACTAGAAAAATTCCCCCCGAAAACGTCTGTATACTTCCCAATGACCAATTCTATATGGAAACAATGGGCAAAGTTCATAACTTGCACCCGTTCCCCCAGGGACTGTGGGGATGAAGTCATCCTCAAACGCATAGTTACTAGATTTTTCGACTGTGCTGAACAAAATGGTTATCTCAAAATTTTGATCCGGTAACTTTGGGAAAAATGAGCGTTGGAGGAGGCGTAGTTGCCCTCCAATTTTTCTGGTCACTTAAAAAAGAGATTAGAACTTATAATTTCCGTTCGAATGATCCCTCTTGCAATATTCTAGGACCACTGGGTCGATACGATCACCCCTGACACGTATCTGTGATCTTTCTTCTGGCAAAAAATTCAAAATTCCACATTTTTGTAGGTAGGATATTGAAACCTCTTTTATAGGGTTCCCTGATACGCTGAATCTGATGGTATGATTTTCATTAAGATTTTATGACCTTTAGGAGGGTTTTCCCTGTTTTATCGAAAATAAGGCAAATCTTCTCAGGCTCGTAACTTTTGATGAATAGGACTAAATTTGATGAAACTTATATATTTAGAATCAGCATAAAAATCCGATCCTTTTAATGCATCTATTGGTATCAAAATACCGTCTTTTAGAGTTTAGGTTGCTATTGACCCGGGTCGCTTCTTATTTACAGTTCGTTACCACGAACTGTTTGATTCTGCTGCACAAGACCCTATTCAATTAAGAGAATGCGCTTCATGTCATGAACACAATACTTTTATCAACATAAGAACAGAGGTATAAATTTCAATTGTATCTGTCTGGTTTTTATACATATTAGCACAAGGGACAAAAATTAACGAACAGGAGAATAGTGAAAAAAGATGACAAATATAGTAATATTGTCTAGGTATGGATAGTCACTAGTGGTAAATCACTAGAGTGGCAACGTGATTGGGTGATTTTCGGGGAAAATTTGGGAAACCAATTTTTTTGGGAGGAGACACAGAGATTTACGGAGAAATCTCTGAAAATCAGGGATAGTGGCAGCCCTGAAAAGAAGGTAACTGATGACTGATTAGCCCAAAGCAATGAAAGACAGAGCTGATACAGAGCCCGCAGCTGCCATTCTTGAAACCCATCTGACAGTTAACAAGTGGCTACAGAATTTTTGTCTTGTTTTAAAATGAGTTTTAAAATGAAAATCTTTGAAAAGGCAGCGCAGCAGCGGAGTACATCCGTCACTTTGACGATTAATCACTTCATTTCAGTTCTTGTTAAGAAAAAAAATCAGTCAGTGATAATTTTCTGACCCCCCCCTAACCTCCGTTTAGGGGGCATTGTGCGTCCCTAAACCCAGGTCTAGTGCGCCTATTGGCAAATCTTCTGTCCTGTAAACACTACAGTAGCCAATTTTTTATTTCATTATGCTCATTAGTTTACTGGATATTCAGGTTCAGTTCCAGTTTAGCTGCATACCACCCTCATTTCCCAAATTCTAAAAACAGAATTTTGATATCAAGTGATATATCAAAAGAGTTGGCTTATTATGCTGATTCCAAATATATTAGGTTGATTAAGTTTAGTGTTACCATCAAAAGATACGGGCCTGAGAAAATCTGCCTGATTTTAGAAGAAAAAAAAAAAAAAAACAGAGGAAAACAACCCATACAATTCAAGGAATATTAACGAAAATAACACCAACAGATCATATCCGAGAACACTGGCAGATTCGAGGGGCCGGGAAGATCCCATCCCCCTAGATTTTTTCTGGAGCCCTCTTTTTCTGTTTTTTCTTATTCTCAATCTTTTTATGGCACTTGGTATCTACCAAGTGGCATATAGTGATCGCAAGTTACGTCGGTCGGTCCGTCGGTCTGTCGGTCTGTATGTCTGTCCCGGTTTTGCTAGTTTAGGCACTTTCAGGTAAGCTAGGACGATGAAATTCGGCAGGCGCATCAGGAACCAGACCTGATTAAATTAGAAATTGCCTTTTCCCGGTTTGACCATCTTGGGACAGTTAATTTGGAAAAATTAGAATAAATGAGGTATTTTTAACTTACGAACGGGTGATCAGATCTTAGTGAAATTTGATACTTAGAAGGATATCGTGTCTCAAAGCTTTTATTTTCAATCCCGACTTGATCCAGTAACATTGGGGGGAGTAACATCGGGGGAGCCTAAAATCTTGGAAAACGCTTAGAGTGGATGAGTCGGGATGAAACTTGGTGGGAACAATTAGCAGAAGTTCTAGATACGTGATTGAATTAACCGGAACGGATCCGCTCTACTTGGGGGTTGGGGGGGTAATTCTGAAAAATTAGAAAAAATGAGGTATTCTTAACTTACGAAGGAGTGATCGTATCTTAATGAAATTTCATATTTAGAAGGATATCTTAACTCAGACCTCTTATTTTAAATCCAGACTGGATCCAGCTTCATTGGGGGGGGGGTGGTTCTGGAAATCTTGGAAAACGCTTAGAGCGGAGAGATCAGGAGGAAACTTGGTGGGAAGAATAAGCACAAGTCCAAGGTACATGACTGACATAACCGGACCGGATCCGCTCTCCTTGGTGGAGTTGGGGGGGGGGAGAGTAAATTCGGAAAAATTAGAAAAAATGAGGTATTTGTAACTTACGAACGGGTGATCAGATCTTAATGAAATTTGATATTTAGAAGGATCTTGTGCTTTAGAGCTCTCATTTTAAATCCCGACCAGATCTGGGGACATTTGGGGAGTTGGAGGGGGAAACCTAAATTCTTGGAAAATGTGAAAATTGGGGTATCTTTATCTTACGAATGGGTGATCTGATCTTAATGAAACTTGATATATAGAAGGATCTTATGTCTCAGATGCTCCATTTTTAATTCGAATCAGATCTGAGGACATAGGGGGTTTGAGGGGGAAACAGAGATCTTGGAAACCGGAAATCGTGGAAAACGCTTAGAGTGGAGAGATCGGGATGAAACTTGATGGGAAGAATAAGCACAAGTTATAGATACGTGATTGATATAATTGGAACGGATCCGTTCTCTTTGGGAGAGCTGGGGGGGGGGTGTTAATTTGGAAAAATTAGAAAATTTGAGGTATTTTTAACTTAAGAACGGGTGACCGGATCTTAATGAAATTTGATATTTAGAAGGAACTCTTATGTCAGAGCTCTTATTACAAATCCCGACCAGATCTGTTGACATTGGGGAGATTTGGAGGTGGAAACCGGAAATATTGGAAAACGCTTAGAGTGGAGAAATCGGGATGAAAGTTGGTGGATAGAATAAGCAAATGTCGTAGATACGTGATTGGCGTAACCGTACTGGATCCGCTCTCTTTGAGGGAGTTAGGGGGTGGGGCTCAGTGCTTTGGCGAGTTTTGTGCTTCTGGACGTGCTAGGACGATGAAAATTGGTAAGCTTGTCAGGGAGCTGCACAAATTGACTTGATAAGGTCGTTTTCGCCGATTCGACCATCTGGGGGGCTGAAGGGAGAGGAAAAATTAGAAAAAATGAGGTATTTATAACTTACGAGTGGGTGATCGGATCTTAATGAATTTTGATATTTAGAAGGACCTCGTGACTCAGAGCTCTTATTTTAAATCTCGACCTGCATTAAGCCTCTGATTTTTCCTTTGAAATCAATCTATTGATTCTTAGGATTTTGCTAGAGCTCTTGGCTCTTCCGGCCTCGTCACAAGTACCATATGAGCTCTTAGCTCTTGTTTTAAGAATAAATTTGTCAATTTGTCCAATTATTAGCAGCTTTGTCACATGGGCTCCCGCCAAGATTTTGCTTATTGGTGCCCTTGTCACATTGGGTCCTCCGCAAGATTTTACTATCTGCAAAAATCATAAAGATTTTGCATTTTTTAACAGAGGAAAAATTACAGGTACATGTTCATTTTTTTCCCCCAGGGGTGATCACATTGAACCAATAGTCATAGAACATCAGGAAAGGGCTCATTTGAAAGAATATTAAAAGCTCCAGTTCTCTTTTTAAGTAACAAGAAAGAATGGAGGGCAGCTAACCCTCCTCCTAAGCTACTTTTTTCCTTAGTCGTTTGATCAAAATTTTGAGATAGCCATTTTCTGCAGCACATTTGAAAAGCATGGAAACTGTGCCTTTGGGGTTAACATTATCTCCCACCGTCCCTAGGGAAAGGTCAGTAAATAATGAAAATCTCCCTTTGTTTACGCATAGTATTTGTTATTGGTAAGTATAGAGACTGTTTTCGGGGGGGGGGAGGGGGTCAATTTTCAGCTGGGGGGTTTTCCATTGGGATATTTTTTCTTGGGGAGGGAAATTTTCGGGGGACTTCCCAGGAGAAATTTTAAACTAGGTGGATTTGATAGAATTTCTATAAGAAATTATTTTTTTTTTGTCTTACTTTAATTCTGGCAACTCAATTTTAAACTTGGATTCCGGGGAATTACGCGAGGGCTATTTTCAGCGTGTTTGGATTTCAGGGAAAGAGTTCCCACGGAAGAGGGATTTCCGGAGTAATAGGGAAAAAGATTAGAAATTAAAGTCTTTTTCAAACGGAAGTATTACAAAGCGAATTTTTAGGCTGAATCTTCTGCAAGAAGTTTTACGGGGAAGGGAGACATTCAACGAGGATAGAATTTTCTAGAGAAAATTTTATGGGGGGGGGGGTGTATTCCACGTGGAGAAAATTTCTGCAAAGTAATTTTTCGCGAGGGGAGGTAATTTTTCATAGAGGGTGAGCCAGATTTACTGGCACTATTTGCAAAAGGATCAGAAATTAAATAAACAAAACAAGTTTGTTTAACTGACAGTAAGAGCCAACCTTAAAACGCAAAACGAACAGAAATCGTTCTGCATATGAAATTGTTGTCCCCTTTTCGATGCCTTACTCTTTACACTAAGGTTTGACCGTTTGTCCTAATTTTTTAAGAGTGGATCCTGAAAGACAAAGACTGTTTAATTAGAATAGGAAGCTTTTTCAAAAGTTCTAAAAGCTTTAGCGTAAAGAGCAAGGTATCAAGGAGGGGGGAAATTCCTTCATATACGAATAATTTCTATTCGCTTAGAGTTTCAATGTTGCTCCTTACTTTCAGTTAAACAAAAACTTGTTTTTTTTGTTATTTAAGAAAAAAATAAGAACAAAAAATAATGCAAACCTTCATAATAAGCTATTGGTAGTTCAAAAGAGGGGATAACTTGCATTGTTACTAAAAAGTATGGATGGATCTTGAAATCGTAAGAAAAAAGAAAAAATCTAAAGGAAGTACGAAGAAGCAGCAGAAATTTTAAAAGTGAAAAAAGCTAAAGAAAATTTAGCTTCTCCCTGGGTTTGAGGGTGGCAAAATTTGAAATTACTGGGGCATGTAGTGAGAAGCGGTTGAAAAAGGCGATATTGATAAACCACGGGGAGCATAATTTAGCTCTATTTTAGGCACGCGCGCGAAGAATTATCTTAGAGCCAGGAGGGTTCAAGGAAATATTCAAATTATGCTGAAAATAGAAAAAATATCTAAAGGGGATTCTAGGAGGGGGCCATGATTTGGAACTGCCTGTTCTCATTAGGAAGGAGTCGCACTTAGTTTGATTTAAATAAAAAAAGAAAATGAGCAACATTAAAACTTAAAACAAATGAACATTATTTCATTTAAGAGGGGGAGGGGCTGTCCATTCCTCAACCTCACTCTTTATGCTAAAGTCTCAGTTAAAAAAAATGTTTCTCATTCAAATGCAACGGGTTTAGTTATGTGGCATTCTATCTTAAAGAATTGTGAAAAAGCCAAACTTTACCCAAACTTGAATACGATTTCTATTCAAAAAAGCCCTCTTCCAATCCTCTATGACTATTTATTGGCTCGATATGATTACCCATGGAATAATAAATAATGAGCACGCATTTGTGATTTTTCTTCTGCTAAAAAAAAATACGAAATTCTACATTTTTATAGATAGGAGCTTAAAACCTCTACTGTATGATTATCAGACATACAGAATCTGATGATGAAATTTTCGTTTAGGTCACTTAATCCCCCCCCCCTTTCATAAATCGTACATATCTTCTCAGGCAGGTAGCTTGTTATGGGTAACATTAAACTTAATGGTTTCTAATATTTGGAATCAACATAAAAAAACCAATACTTTTCATGTATGTATTTCTTACCACGAACAGTTTTAAATACGTTGCCTATGATTTGAAACTCAAGACTCTCACAATTTTGTAATCATCATTATAAGCCAAAACTAGCGCTTTACTGAAAACAGAGCCTGCTTGAAGTGCTTAAGAGAACCAAAAATGTTTACAAATTTATTGACTTCATGGCTGGTGAAAGATCATCGAAAGTCTTATAAATTAGGTTCTATTTTCTGCAATCTACTTAAGGACGTTTTGCTCCTACTGTTTTCAGTAAGTCTTAGGTTTTTAGAAATGTACTGATATAGAGAAATATCACAAGTCTGTTTATTTGAACCAGTTTAGCAGATATATGCTACTTAAACTACAAAAAAATAAATTTTGTTCGTTTTAAGTTTAACTTCACTCTTTATTTCTACCGGAAAAACTTTATTTTTTGAGCTATTAATCCTGAAGCTCTCCAAAAGTCTAAAAGGTAAGCGTAAGAATAAAAACAATTCGAATTTATTCAATTACTAAGTCAGAAAGACAAAGATCAATTGTCTGACTAGAACTGCGATCACAGATATAACAAAAAATAAACACAAACAGAGACTATATAGAGATCATCACTGACACGGGTACAGCTCGATTTTGACTAGAATTTATGCCAGAACATGAGTCTTCTATCCTCTTAGTTTCTGAAAAGCTTTTTGAGACTAATAGTATAGTTCTTGTTGATCACAATGGGAGTTGCACTGCCCCTTAAGCTCTTAAATATTTGTGGCACAATTTTCAACCATCGACTGGCTTCTCTATGCAAAGTGACATGCACCTCAAACATGGCAACAGTGTAATCATCACACCTGATTTTTGCTAGCTCGCGTGGTTTATCTGAATCCTTACCACTATCAAGATTGAAGTATATAACACAGCCCTTAATACCACATGGCTCGTACTGGGCCATTTTGAAGATGGAATTGGCAATACAGTCTGCCATGCCTTCTGGAACAATTAGTTGTGAGTTTGGATTAAGTTGTGATGCCCCGTAAGCAATTTCTTCCATAATAAGTTCACTTAGAAGGTCCTTTTCTTCTAATTTGTCTTCTGATTCTCTTTCAAAGCACACTATAAGAGAAAATAACATTTAAAGATCGGCTACCAAAAATTTAATTTAAGTAATGAAAAAAAGAACTACTGAAAAATATTAAGAGACCGAGCAACATAAAGTTCTTTAAAGTAAACAAGAATTAAAACTAAAACTCGAATTAAATATAAAGACAACATAAATTGTCACAGACTGATAAGCGAATCATAAAACAGACAGAGAAAAATGTCAAAAGAAAGAGTTAGAAGAAGAATTTTTCATAAATTATGTTAACAGAAGTACAAATTTAGCTTTGTACGAATTTACAGTACAAGAAAAAGAAATCTCTTTTGCTGTCATGGAAATAATAACTTAAATAGAACTTAAAATTTTCTAATAAATTTCAGATCATTTCTAATAATAAATATCAAATAATTTTAAAGTATTATACAGAAAGCATTGCTTATGTTGTCACCAATAAAATAAATACTAAAATTTAAGCGATAAACCACATTGTCTTTATAATAGCTACTTATTCAACCATTCGGGTTTATTTTTATTTTATTATCACTTCTTTTTATTTTTTTATTATTATTTTATTTTAGCTTACTAGTGTGGTAGACAAAACTATAGGTTGTTTTGAAAATACAGAAAGGGAAAACCATTTTGGAACCATTTGGAAGCTAGTCAGTTAATGAAGCCTGAATTATATTTTATCTTTTCTTTCTTTTAAGTAAAAATAGTCCAAAATCATCTAAGCGAAATACAAAACTTTATACAGAAGATTTGAGAGTTGGAATGTAAATGCTACAGTTAAAGATTCAGCACTTACCATCATCATAAATGTCAGACGTCAAGATAGAGTTTGTCCTCTGTCTATTTGTCATCTTTATAGAACAATTAATTGAATGTACTATCAATTAATAACAATTAAGAAGCTAAAATGCTGAAAACTTGCTCTTCGCGTGCCCTTATATACCTAACCTATAGATTAGGATCAAGTTCATCTGACCGCCCATGTTTTGGATAAAAGGACATTGTTTTGAAACAGAATTTCACAGAATTAGGTTCTTTTTCCAGATGAGCTAATTATATGCTAACAATAAGCTAATAATTTAAGTTTTACTTGTTTTAACATATATTTATTCATTAGCAGAAAGCCTTTCACCGCTTCTTGGCGTTTTTTCAGTGGTCTTTTTCCAGATGAGGTAAAGTACGAATTTTTTTCCAATTCTTTAAGAATCACCCCTGAATAACGAAGGCCGTTTAATTAGAATAAATGACTGTTTTGAAATCACTAGAAAATATTTACTGTTAAGGGCATCTGGTATACCGTAGAAGAATAAGACCTTCACTAAAGCTCTTCAGTCAGCTGAATCATAAGCTTTTCATAAGCTACAGAACTGAGTACTAGAGGTGTTTGGTGGCTCAGGCACTTTTCAATTTTTGATCTAAGAGTGAAACTTAAGTCGACACTTCCTCTACCCTCCCTAAAACTGTCCTTTTCTTCTCTTAAAACTTAGTCTACAGCATCTCTAAATCTAAAAAATATCATCGTACAAAGTAATTTGAGACCTACGAAAACCAGGCTAATACCTCTTACTCCTATTGCCTCTCTTATACAGGGGTTTAAATAGGTTTTTTGTAAAAATCGCTAGGTACATCTCCCTTTTCAGAAATCATATTCACAATCTTCAGCAACTTATTTCTAACCTCACATCCACCATATTTAAGAAAGCCATTTACCGCACTATTGCACATTTACCGCGCATATCTTGGCAGCACCATCGAGAACACGGGATCCACAGCCAAAGAAGTTATCGCCCGAATTGGACAGGCTAGCAGCACCTCCAACAGACTCAAAAAAGTTTGGAGATCGAGTACTTTCTCTCTCCGGTCTAAGCTCCACCTTTTCAACAGCAACGTCCTGCCCGTCCTCCTCTATGCATCTGAAACATGGCATCAAACAGTTCGTGGTAACGAACTGTAGTAAGGAGCGACCCGGCTCAATAGTAACCAAAACTCTAAAAACGGAATTTGATACCAATAGTTACATCAAAAGAATAGCATTTTAATGCTAATTTTAAATATATAAGTTTCATCAAGTTTAGCCTTACCCATCAAAAGTTACGAGCCTGAGAAAATCTGCCCTATTTTAGAAAATAGAGGGAAACACTACATTATTTTTTAATCCTTTTAGTACTGTCACTAATTCTTCCTCGCAAAAAAAATAAAATCCTTCACATCCAAGGTGTCACAAACGCTAAAATTTTGTACTATATCTTATCCTGTAACTCTCTCAAGGTATTGCAAATTTTCAAAATGTTCTGCCCCTCTATATTTTCTTATCAATAATTACGGCCCCGTTTCTCTTTAACTCTAACATGTTTAACTGGGACAAGTCCAGATTGACTACTCCCTCTCAATTTATCAACATGTCAGTATAATATTTTACTATTAGGTCGTCTAGCTACATCTTCCAGAAGTAGAGCAATTTCATCTTTGAGCTCAATTTCATGCGTTCTTAGTTCATATTTTAATAGTTTCTCGTTTTAATGGATTTCTCTTATTTTCATATGATCTATCACTCAGATAGCTCTTGTGTAAGCCCCTTCTCCTCTCTATGAAACATAAGGAATTTTAGCTAATATTCCTAGCTACGCTCCTAACTTTCATCCTTAAGACACCATCAGCGACTTCGTCAATTATTTTCCTAAAATTTTCTATCCATGTTCTACATTGAAAAATTTTAAACTCTCAGGTTTAGTATTCAACTATTCCTGAAAAGTTTCTTTCAAAATTTCATCCTGGAGTCACCAACGTTATAGCTTCATAGAAGGTGGTTTCTCTTCCTAAATTTCAGCTATGAATTGACCCTACACAGTACTAGTTGCTGTTGACTTTGAACATCAATAAGAGCACTCCTATATAACCTAGTATCCTGTATTGATTATGCCGGTCTTGGGTTTACAATAACATAATCAATAAGATTAGCTGTCTTACCATCATGCGAATACCTTGTTAATTTATAGGCTATTTTATGACCAAATAATATACTTGGTCATATTAATTACTAAGTAGGAAATCAGTCTTCCTTTCTCCTTCTGTCTTTCTGTTTTGTTTTTTATGGTTAATTTTTAATTTTTTTTTTATGGTGTATGTTTATTTCTGTGTTTGTACTGTTGCATTGGTGATTTCTTTTTTCATTGTATAGCTAAATTGTTATACATACAAAATTGCAACAGTCTGTATCCATTACTGTTTTCTTTTCCTACACCTACTTTACCTAGAATAGGATACCATCTATAATTATTTCTGCCTACCAGGGCATTAAAGCTTCCTACTAATAACGCCATATTTTCTACCTGGGACCCAGTCTTTTTGCTCCTGTAGCTGTAAGTGAAGCTCATCGGAGTCACTACTATCTCCCTCAGTCGGTTCTACAGAGGCATATACTGACTGACACCCTTCCCTTTTTAGGAGTAAAATGAGTGACTAGCACTCTACTGTTAATACCTTCCCAATCTAAACAAGACTTAGCAGCTGCCTTGTTCATTATGATTCCTACTCTCTGTCTATGTACCCCATCCTTCCTGCCTGACCAAATAAATCCCATATCCCCTAATTTTGTTTTTTCCTGCCCCTGGAATTTGTGTTTCTGAAACTCCTTCTACGTTCAGTTCGAAGTGTTTGAATTCGTCGGTCGAAATGTCGATATGACCGTTATGTTTTTTTTTTTATTTGTAACATCCCAAGTTGCAATTTTCCTGTTCTTTAAATAATTGGGATTATTTTGTCCTCAAGAAAAGCAATGGTCCCAGAATAAGTGCAGGACGGAAACTAACATTTCTTTTCTACTATGCCCACCCGAAAATGCCCACAGAAACAGACCAAACCCAGAATAATTATTTATTAACCAGAATCCAGTGCAAATGCTTTGTCGTTTACTAGGCTGTAATTTCCTCGAGGGACGCCACTCCTTAAGGTCAAGCCGCAGCGCGTTAGCCATCACCTTGCTGGGCGTGAAGTTCAGCAACATTTACAACCCTTCACCACATTGAGGTGTGCTGACCAATTTCCTATGTTACCTAGGGATGGAGGGTCAAGCTTCGCTTCCTAGAATTGTATCACCGCCGCAGAAACTACCACCCTTAGCTTGCCCCCTGCTCCCACGTAGAGTCAGTCCCACGTCAAGCGTATCAGCAATACGCTTCGTGAAGCAGTTCTGCCATATATTGAGCTTTATTTTTCTTTTTTTCCTGCACTTTTTATTTTATAGTTTTCTTATTTGAATTTTATTCGTTTATGATTTTACATTTTGTTTTAGATGACAGGCTACGAGTATTTGTATTACTTATTACAAATGTGTTGTATCTGCATCATAATTACTGTTTGATAACGGAAAACCGCATTATTTTTGTTATGGTTTTTAATTGCAGGCACTTTTGCTGATGAATAAGCCCTACAAAAAGCAAGAAAAGGGGTATATGGCACCTTATTATTTTAATCTTGTAGGCCCAGAGGTCCCTTCCCATATTTTTATATTTCGAGTTGTTTTATTTACTGTTTTATTTTTTTATTATCCTTATTTTCTCTGTTTCAATTTTGTATCTTGATTTATATGAAAGGTTATAATGTAAAACTATGTTATCTTATTATACCTGTGATGTATATATGCATTTTCCAACGCAGGCAGCTACTGCAAGTGAACAACCCCCTACCAATAGCAGTGCAATTGATACATGATCAAAGTTCAGTGACTATTGACTGACAAGACATCCAAGCAAATTAGTGAGTACAGAAGGCACAGATAAATCAAGTGATACGAACGCATATGACCTATTGGTCGAACGCGTCAAAACCCAAACAATGCGACATAGGAATTCAAATTGAGCCAATCAGCTGAGCGCCATTCATTTAACAGGACGATTTACAAATACCACTTTAACGGAGGTATCACAAAATGTCCTTTTAATTGTCACATCTGACCTCTTCAGTGCCTGTATAGTCGGTTTTGTAAATAGAACAATAGGAAAAAAGGTCTGATCCAAAAAAAAGAAATATTTTTTACGTAAGATGTTTACTCAAAACATGATAATTGGTTGAAAACTCAAGGTGAATATCACGCCTCATTATCCAAAACCCCCATTGAGTCGTTGTTTTGCTGTTTTGAAATGTTTACAGGAAATACCCTTTGCGTTTCTAAAACCCCCGTAAGTTTTTGATTAAAGTTCAAGATAAACAGCTTTTCTAACCCTATTTTTATTTTTTTAAATCCAACCAATCAGAAAGATTGATGATCCTGAGAATTCTTTTGATAAAGCGTGCAACATTTATCAAAATCACAGTTGTTATTTTACCATTATCTAGATATTACCTACTATTAAAAGGCATGAATATCTGATTTTTTACACCCCCTCCCCAAATAAAAAGGAATCTACTACTTTTTATTTGTACATGCTCGCTTTTCTTCCCCTCCTATGCTTTTTATTGAGCATTTTAATTTATAAGTTTTATTTGTAATAATGTTATTTTTTTGTTTTATTTTTTTTTACTGAAATGGGCAATAAATACATATATGGATGTATATGTATGTTTTTTCTTTTCTTTAATGGATTTGCTTTTCCTTTTTTGACCAATTTGATGAATTGATAGTGCCTTCTTTTTTCTGTTTTATGTGTTTGATTCTTTTAATCTTTTTTGACGATTTTTTTGGAGTCCGAAATGTGGATTTTGCCCAGCCAGGCTTGTGATAGCCTTTTTTTTAAAATTAATCTTATCCTAATGACCTAGAGTTTCTGTAAATAAGACTTGGCATCGGGAAGCAACCTACATCTGTAATTGCAACCCAAAAAAAGAATTTCAACCATTTTCTAAACAAGCAGATGTACGTGCCTTATAGTGGATTAAGTGCCAATATTAGTAAAATAATAACTATGATTTTGATAAACTGTTGCATTTATCATAGAAAGAATTCTCATGATAATCAATCTTTCTAATGGCTGGATAAAGAGAATAAAAAGAGGTTACCAAAACTGTTTATCTGAACAAATAACAAAAAAAAAAACTTCGGGGGTTTTAGAAAGGCAAAGGGTACTTCCTGTAAACATTTCAATCCAGCAAAACAATGACTCAATGGGGATTTTGGATAATAAAGCGTGATATTCATCTTGATTTATAAATCAATTATCATATTTAGAATAAACAGCTTACGTAAAAAAATACTCCCTTTTTGGATCAGACCTTTGCCTTAAATAAGAAAAAAGTAAGTTTTTTAACTGAAAGTAAGGAGTGACATTAATACTTAAAACGAACAGAAATTACTCCGTATATGAAAGGGGCTGTTCCCTCCTCAATGCCCGCTCTTTAGGCTAAAGTTTGACTCTTTCTCAAAACTCTAGTATTTAAAACAGTAAAAAACTTTAGCGTTAAGAGTGGGGCGTTGAGGAGGGAAAAGCCCCTTTCATATACGGAGTGATTTCTGTTCGTTTAAGTTTGAATGTCGCTCCTAACTTTAAGTTAAAAAACTTTTTTTTATTTAATTTCTGAACGTTTTTGAATTAATGTATGTTTTAATTTTGGCTCTTCGCCAATGAATAATTAAAACGAAATTTTCAAATTAATTTATTTTTTGGCTAAATGACTTTCTCATAGTTTTGATCGGACGATTTTGAGAAAAAAAGGAGCCGGGGAGTAGGCCTAGTTACCCTCCAATTTTTTGGTTACTTTGAAAGGCAACTAGAACTTTTAATTTTACGGACGTTTTTATTAGTAAAAATATACGTAACTTACGAATTAACTTACATAACGAACTTCAAAATTCGTATTTTTTATTACGTATACGAGGGTGTTCGTCCCCTCGTCAATACTTCGCTCTTTACACTAAAGCTTAAATTTTGTCCCAATTCCTTAAGAATGACCCCTGAATCACAAAGGCCGTAGAATAAATAGTTGAAATTAATAAAATTACGTTAGCGTAAAGAGCTAGGTATTAAGAGGAGGCGAACCCCTCATATGCGTAATAATTTCTGTTTGTTTTAAGTTTTAATGCTGCTCCTTACTTTCAGTTGAAGAAACTCTTTCATATCTATTTTTTCATTGCTCTTTAAAAAATGCCAACAAATCCTGCACCTTCTTCATGGAAACTCTCTTCCCCCATGACAAATTCCTCCATGGAAAGTTCCTCCCGCATAACCCCCTCCATCAACCCCTACTACAATAAAATCCTCCTGAAAGTGGGTGTATACTTCCCAATAACCATTACTGTATGTAAACACTGGTCAAAGTTTGTAACTTGCAGCCCCTCTCACGGGGACTTTGGGGGAGTAAGTCGTCCCCAAAGACATAGGTTTTAGGTTTTTTGACTATGCTGAATAAAATGGCTGTCTCAGAATTTTGATCTGGTGACTTTGGGAAAAAATGAGCGTGGGAGGGGGCCTAGGTGCCCTCCAAATTTTTTCTTCACTTAACAGGGCATTAGAACCTTTAATTTCCGTTGGAATGAGCCTTCTTGCGACATTCTAGGACCACTGGGTTGATGCGATCATCCCTGGGAAAAAAACAACGAAAAAACAAAATAACAAACAAATAAACACGCATCCGTGATCTGTCTTTTGGCAAAAAATACATAATTCCACATTTTTGTAGATAGGAGCTTGAAACTTCTACTAAAGGGTTCTCTAATACGCTGAATCTGATGGTGTGATTTTCGTTAAGATTCTACGACTTCTAAGGGGTGTTTAAATAAGGCAAAATTTTATCAGGCTCGTCACTTTTAATAGGTAAGACTAAACTTGATGAAACTTATATATCTAAAATTAGCACTAAAATGCGATTTTTTGATGTAACTATTGGTATCAAAATTCCGTTTTTTAGAGTTTCGATTACTATTGAGCCGAGTCGCTCCTTACTACAGTTCGTTACCACGAACTGTTTGATTTACAAAATTGATCAAACAGGTGAAGAGGTCAAACGTGGTAATTCAAAAAACATCACGTGATATCTCAGCTAAAGTGCTATTTCTAGTGGTATATCCCTCTTAAATGAAGTGCGCAAAACTGATTTGCTAAATTTGCATTCCTGTGGCGCATTTGGTTCTCATTATATTGCACGTCTGCTTCCTGAAGCCTATTGCTGACTCTAGGTGGGAGCAGAGGGTAAGTTAAGCCCGGAAACATCTGCACCAGTGGTAGAGTTCTAGGAAGCGAAGCTTGACCCTTTGTCCCTAGGTAGCATAGGAAACTCATCATCGTACCTAAATGTGGTGATAGGGCGTAAGCATAGCTAATCTTCAGGCCAAGC
Organism: Artemia franciscana; assembly: GCF_032884065.1. Taxonomy (NCBI): domain Eukaryota; kingdom Metazoa; phylum Arthropoda; class Branchiopoda; order Anostraca; family Artemiidae; genus Artemia; species Artemia franciscana. The sequence goes on along the minus strand of NC_088875.1, from coordinate 17,562,168 downwards.
AACGACATAGCATTTGCACTGGATTCTGATTATGAATAATTCCTGTGGGTTTAGTCTGTTCTGGTGGGCGTTTTCGGGCTGAAAAATATCTTCCCAGCTAATTTATCTACTATAGGTTACCTCACCGTAGTAGCGTAATGTATTTATGCATGAATACATGAAGAGCCTTAGGTAATAGGCTTGAGATTTTCAGTGCAGGATTTTGGAACTTGTTGATAGAAGTGCACCTTCAAGTGCTGAAAACCATGCTGTGACAAATATAGGTCCAGGATTGCACAAAGCCTCCCATCATTTGGATCTCCCAGGAGCTTCTTACTGTCCGGTTCTAAGCCGGCGCTTCTGTACAGACATGAGAAGAAGTGCTAGTTCTTGTCCTGCACTGGTTCTGGGACCATTGCTTTTCTTGAGGCCAAAATAAATTCAATTATTTGAAGAACATGAAAATTGGAACTTGGAATGTTACATCTTAAAAAAGTAAGCTACGAGCCTGAGAAAATTTGCTTAATTTTCGAAAAAAAGGGAGGGGGGGTATCCCATACAATTCAAGGAATATTATTGAAAATCACAACAACAGATCATATCCAAGAACAGTGTTGGATCCAGGGGACCGAGGGGACCCCAGCCCCCTAGATTTCTCCTGGCGCCCTCTTTCCCTGTTTTTTCTTGTTCTACTCTCTTTTGAGAATAAATTTTCCAATTTGGCCAATTATCGACACCTTTGTCACATTGCCCTCCCCTAGCATTTTGCTCATTGACGTCCTTGTCATATTGGGTTTTCCCTAGATTTTGCTCTAGATCTGCCCCTGTCCGAGAACCCTGTTAGAGAAGTTGCAAGCTTCTATCTGCAAAAATAATAAGAATCGTGTATTTTTTGACAAGAGAAAGATCATAGATGCGTGTTAATCTATTATTTTTTTTGTTTGTTTTCCCCAAGGATGGTCGCATTGAGCCAATAGTCCTAGAATATCAGGAAATGACTCATTTGAAAGAATATTAAAAGTTCTAGTTCCTTTTTTAAGTGACCAAAAAAGAAGGGAGGGCAGCTAGCCCCTTCCTTAGCCCCTTTTCCTCAAATTCGTCCGATCAAAATTTTGAGATAGCCTTTTTCTTCAGCACATTTGAAAAACATAGTAACTGTGCCTTTGAAGTTAACAGTCCCTAGGGAAAGGGATATAAATCATGTAATTCCCACTTTGTTTACGCATAGTATTTGTTATTGGTAAGTATACAGCCTTTTTTTGGGGGGGTGTGTGTGTGTGTCAATTTTCAACGTGGGGATTTTTCATGGGGATAATTTTCTGTGGGGACTTTCCAGGGGAGACTTTGCACTGGGTGGATCTGACAGAAATTCTATACGAAATTCTTTCTTTTCTTACTTTCTTTCTGCCAACTCATTTTTGAATCTGGAGATATCCCGGGGAATAGTCCGGGGGCTATTTCAGCGCGTTTGGATTTCTAAAGGATTCCCAAGGAAGAGGGGATTTCCGGTGTAAGACGAAAAAAGATTAGAAAGTAAAATCTTTTTCAAATGAAAATATTATAAGGAGAATTTTCAAGCTGAATCGTCCATGAAAAGTTTTACGGGGAAATTTCATGGGGAAGTTTTACGGGGATTTTACGTAAGGAAATTTCCGCGAAGCAATTTTCCGTCAGGGGAGGGAATGCTTTATAGAGGGCGTGCCAGATCTACTGTCATTATTTGAAAAACGATCAAAAATTAAAAAAAACAAAACATGTTTTTTAACTGACACTAAAGACCAACATTAAAACTCAATGATTGAGTTTTAAATTTGACTGTTTCTTTGACTTTTTGCTCCTAAAATTTTTAGTAAGTCTTAGGTTTTTAGTAATGTACCGATATAGAGAAATATCTTAAGTCTGTTTATTTGAACCAATTCACCTAAACTACAAAACAATAAATTTTTTTCGTTTTAAGTTTATTCTATTAATTCTTAAGGTCTCCAAGAGTCTAAAAGGCAAGTGTAAGAATAAAAAAGTTCGAATTTTATTCAATTATTAAGTCAGAAAGACAAAGATCAATTGTCTGACTAGAACTGTGATCACAGATATAGCAAAAAAATAAACACAAACAGAGACTATTTAGATATTATCACAGACACGGATACAGTATGATTTTGACTAGAATTTATGCCTGAACATGAGTCTTCTATCCTCTTAGTTTCTGAAAAGCTTCTTGAGACTAATAGTATAGTTCTTGTTGATCACAATAGGAGTTGCACTGCCCTTTAAGCTCTTAAATATTTGTGGCACAATTTTCAACCATCGACTGGCTTCTCTATGCAAAGTGACATGCACCTCAAACATGGCAACAGTGTAATCATCACACCTGATTTTTGCTAGCTCATGTTGTTTGTCTGAATTCCTACCACTATCAAGATTGAAGTATATAACACAGCCCTTAATACCACATGGCTCGTACTGGGCCATTTTGAAGATGGAATCGGCAATATAATCTGCCATGCCTTCTGGAACAATTAGTTGTGAGTTTGGATTAAGTTGCGATACTCCGTAAGCAAGTTCTTCCATAATAAGCTCACTGAGAAGGTCCTTTTCTTCTAACTCTTCTTCTGATTCTCTTTCGAAGCACGCTATAAGAGAAAATAATATTTATAGACCGGCTAATACAATTTAATTTAAGTAATGTAAAAAGAATTATGAGACGGAGTAACATAAGTTCTTAAAAGTAAACAAGGATTAAAACTAAAACTCAAATTAAATATAAAGACAACATATATTGTCACAGATGGATAAATGAATCCTAAAACAGACAGAGAAAAATGGCAAAAGTAAGAGTAAGAAGAAGGATTTTTCGTAAATAATGTTAGCTGAAGTTCCTTTGTACGAATTTACAGTACAAGGAAAAGAAATCTCTTTTGCTGTCTTGGAAATAATAACTTCAATAGAACTTGCAAATTTTCTAATAAATTTCAGATCATTTCTAATAATAAAATATCAAATCATTTTACAGCAGCATATAGAAGGCATAGCTTGTGCGGTCAACAATAAAAAAAACAACAACAAAATTTAAGCGATAAACTACATTGCCTTTATGATAGCTACTTATTTGACCATTCAGTTTATTTTTATTTTATTATCATTTTTTTATTATTATTTTTATTTTATCTTATTAGTGTGGTAGACAAAATTATAGGTTGTTTTGAAAATACACAAAGGGAAAATCATTTTAGAACCATTTGGAAGCGAGTCAATTAATGAAGCTGAATTATATTTTATCTCTTCTTAATTTAAGTGAAAATTTTTCAAAATATTCTAAGGGAAACACAAAACTTAATCCAGAAAATTGGAGAATTGGAATGTAAATACTACAGTTAAAGATTCAGTACTTACCATGATCATAAATTTCAGACGTCAAGATAGAATTTGTCCTCTGTCTATTTGTCATCTTTATAGAACAATCAATTGAATGTACTATCAATTAATAACAATTAAGAAGCTAAAATGCTGAAAACTTGCTCTTCGCGTGCCCTTATATACCTAACCTATAGATTAGGATCAAGTTCATCTGACCGCCCATGTTTTTGATAAAATGACACTTGTTTTGAAATAGAATTTCACAGAGTTAGGTTCTTTTTCCAGATGAGCTAATTATTTGCTAACAATAAGCTAATAATTTAAGTTTTAGTTGTTTTAAGACATATTTATTCATTAGCAGAAAGCCTTTCATCACTTCTTGTCACATTTTCAGGTGGTCTTTTTCCAGATTTGCTAAAGTACGAATTTTGTTCCAATTCTTTAAAAATGACCCCTGAATCACGAAGGCCGTTTAATTAGAATAAATGGATCTTTTGAAAGCATTGAAGATATTTAGCGTAAAGAGCGAGGTGTGAACTCCCTCATATACATAATAATTTCTACTCGTTTTAAGCTTTAATGTTGCTCCTTGCTTTCTTTTGAAAAAACTTGTTTTTCCAAACTTAATTACTGGTTATTTTTCAAACAATGCTGAAAAACCCAGCACCCTCTTTATGGAAAATTCCTTTCCTCCATGGAAAGATCCTCCTACGTGAGCCGGTCTCCCCGCCCCCACTAGAAAAAAAACCGCTGAAAATGTCGGTCTACTTCGCAATAACCTATACTAAATGTAAACAATGGGCAAAGTCCACGACTTTCAGTCCTTCCCCCGAGGACTGTGGGGGATTAAGTCATTCTTAAAGACAGTTATTAGATTCTTCGACTATGCTGAACAAAATGCGTATTTAAAATTTTTGATCGGGTGACTTTGGGAAAAAAAATGAGCGTGACTTTTAATCTTGGTTCGGAAGAGTCCTCTCAAAGCCCATCAAAATGATCAATATAAATGAGAATATAATACAATCCTGCTTCACGGCTGATTTAATATGAAACCAGCTACTAACCTGATTTCCTAACTTAACAACAACAGTGCTATTTTCGTACAGAGCACTAATCACTATAATATCTTTGTCTGGTATCAAATAGTTCGTGGTAACGAACTGTAGTAAGGAGCGACGTGGCTCAGTAGTAACTGAAACTCTAAAAAATGGAATTTTGATACCAATAGTTACATCAAAAGAATATCGTTTTTACGCATATATAAGTTTCATCAAGTTTAATTTTACCCATCAAAAGTTATGAGCCTGAGAAAATTTGCCTTATTTTAGAAATTAGGGGAACCACCCCTAAAAATCAAAGAATCTTAACAAAAATCATATCATCAGATTCAACGTATCAGAAAACTCTACTTTAGAAGTTTCAAGCTCCTATATACAATGGAATTTTGTATTTTTGCTACAAGACAGATCACGGATGCGTGTTTATTCGTTTTTTTGTTGTTCTTTTTTCTTTTCCCCAGGGGTGATCGCATCAACCCAGTGGTCCTAGAATGTCGTGAGAGGGCTCATTCTTACGGAAATTAAAAGTTCTAGTGCCCTTTTTAAGTGACCAAAAAATTGGAGGGCACCTAGGCCCCCTTCCACGCTCATTTTCCCCAAAGTCACTGGATCAAAATTTTGAGATAGCCATTTTGTTCAGCATAGTCGAAAAACCTAATAATTACGTCTTTCGAGACGACTTAATCCCGTAAAGTCCCTGGGGGAGAGGCTGCAAATTACAAACTTTGACCATTATTTACATAAAGTAATGGTTATCGCGACGTTTACAGATGTTTTCAGGGGGACTTTTTCACGTTAAAGGGGGTCGGGGGAGGGGGTTACGTGGGAGGATCTTTCCTTGGATGAATTTATCAAGAGGGAAGAAAATTTCCATTAAGGGGTCACAGGATTTTCTACCATTATTGAAAAAAAAACAATGAGAAAATAAATAAACAAAAGTTTTTTTCAGGTGGAAGTAAAAAGCAGCATTAGAACCTAAAACGAACAGAAATGATCACGTATATAAGGGGGTTCGTCTCCTCCGCAATACCTCACTCTTTACGCTAAAGTATTTTTAGTAATTTCAACTATTTATTCTACGGCCTTTGTGATTCAGGGGTCGTTCTTAAAGAATTGGGACCAAATTGAAGCTTTAGTGTAAAGAGTGAGGTATTGACAAGGGGGAGGAACCCCTCATATACGCAATAAAAATATACAAATATAGAATTTCGTTACGTAAGTTAATTCGTAAGTTATGTATATTTATTACTAATAAAACGTTCGTTAAAAAAAGTTCTAGTTGCCTTTTCAAGTAACCAAAAATTGAATTGCAACTAGGCCTCCTCCCCACCCCTTTTTCTTATCAAAATCGTCCGATCAAAACTATGAGAAAGCCATTTAACTAAAAAAAAATATGCAAATTTTGCTTTAATTATTCATGTGCGGTGAGCCAAAATCAAGACATGCATTAATTAAAAAACGGTCAGAAATTAAATAAAAAAAACAACGTTTTTTAAATGCAAGTAAGAAGTGACATTAAAACTTAAAACGAAAAGAAATTATTCCGTATACGAAAGGGGTTGTCCCCTCCTCAACGCCTCGCCCTTTACGCTAAATCTTTTATTGTTTTAAAAAGTAGAGTTGTGAGAAAGAGTCAAACTTTAGCGTAAAGAGCGAGGTGTTGAGGAGGGGACAACCCCTTTCATATACGGAATAATTTCTGTTCGTTTAAAATTTTAATTTCGCTCCTTACTTGCAGTTAAAAAACTTGTTTTTTTTTTATTTAATACCATACAAGAATAAGGCCTTCACTAAAGCTCGTCAGTCAGCTGAGTCATAAGCTTTTTCATAATCCATAGAACAGAGGACTAGATGTGTTTGGTGGCTCAGGCACTTCTCAATTATTAATCTGAGAGTGAAAATTTGGTCGACGCTTCTTCTACCCTTCCTAAAACTGTCCTGTTCTTCTCTTAAACTTAGTCCACAGCATCTCTAAGTCTAAAAAGTATCATCTTACTAAGTAATTTGAGACCTACAGAAACCAGCCTAATGCCTCTCACTCCTATCACCTTTCTACTGGGTTTTACAGGGTTTGACTAGGGGTTTCTACGGGGTCTAACTAGGGTTTTCCTAAAATCGCTAGGCACATCCCATTTTTCAGAAATCATATTCACAATCTTCAGAAACTTATTTCTAACCTCACATCCACAATATTTAAGAAAGCCATTTGCCGCGCTATCAGCACCTGGGGCCTTATCATTTTTAATCCTTTTGGTACTGTCACAAACTCTTCCTCGTATAAAAAATTCCTTCACATCCAAGGTGTCACAAACGCTTCAGTTCACTTCTATATCTTATCCTGTAACTCTATCCTGTAACTCTTTAAGCTAAAGTTTGACTCTTTCTCTCAATTCTTCTTTTTAAAACAGTAAAAAACTTTAGCGTAAAGAGCGGGGCGTTGATGAGGAAGCAGCCTCTTTCATATACGAAGTAATTTCTGGTCGTTTTAAGTTTTAATGTCGCTCCTTACTTTTAGTTAAAAAAACTTGTTTTTTTTATTTAATTTCTGGACGTTTTTGAATCAATGCATGTTTTGATTTTGGCTTTCCGCAGAGGAATAATTAAAACAAAATTTGCATTTTTTTTTGGCTAAATGGCTTTCTCATAATTTTGATCGCATGATTTTGAGAAAAAAAGAGCGGGGGAGGAAGCCTAGCTGCCCTCCAATTTTTTGGTTAATTAAAAAGGCAACTAGAATTTTTAATTTTTTACGAATATTTTTATTAGTAAAAGATTTACGTAACTTATAAATTAGCTTACGTAAAGAACTTTTGTATTATCATATTTTTATTACATATATGAGGGGGTTCGCCCCCTTGTCAGATCCTCGCTCTTTACACTAAAGCTTAAATTTTGTCCCAAATCATTAAGAATGACCCCAGAATCACAAAAGCCGTAGAATAAATAGTTGAAACTACTAAAAATACTTTAGCGTAAAGAGCGAGGTATTAGGAGGAGGTGAGCCCCTCAAATGGGTAATAATTTCTGTTTGTTTTAAGTTTTAATGCTGCTCCTTACTTCCAGCTGAAAGAATTTTTTCATATTTATTTTTTCATTGTTTTTTTTTTAAATAATGCTAGTAAATCCTGCGCTCCCTTCATGGAGATTTTCTTCCCCCATGACAAACTATCGATGGAAAGTTCCCCCAGAATACCCCCCTCTTCTCAACCCCTCCCCCAACCAAAAAAAATCCTCCTGAAAACGCCTGTACACTTCCCAATAACCATTACTATATGTAAGCACTGGTCAAAGTTTGTAACTTGTTGCCCCTCCCACGGGGACTGTGGGGGAGTAAATCGTCCCAAAAGACATAGTTATAAGGTTTTTCGACTACGCTGAATAAAATGGATATCTCAGAATTTTGATCCGTTGACTTTGGTAAAATAATTAGCGTGGGAGGGGGCCTAGGTGCCCTCCAATTTTTTTGGTCACTTAAAAAGGGCACTAGAACTTTTCAATTCCGTTAGAATGAGTCCTCTTGCAACATTCTAGGACAACTGGGTCGATACGATCACCCCTGGGGAAAAAAAACAACAAAAAAACAAAAAAACAAATAAACACGCATCCGTGATCTGCCTTCTGGCAAAAAATACAAAATTCCACATTTTTCTAGATAGGAGCTTGAAACTTCTACAGTAGGGTTCTCTGATACGCTGAATCTGATGGTGTGATTTTCGTCAAGATTCTATGACTTCTAGGGGGCGTTTCCCCCTATTTTCTAAAATAACGCAAATTTTCTCAGGCTCGTAACTTTTGATGGGTAAGACTAAACTTGATGAAACTTATTTATTTAAAATCAGCATTAAAATGCGATTCTTTTGTGTAGGTATTGGTATCAAAATTCCATTTTTTAGAGTTTTGGTTACTATTGAACCGGGTCGCTCCTTACTACAGTTCGTTACCACGAACTGTTTGATAACATATTCAATAAGATTAGCTGTCTTATCATCATGCGAATACCATGTTGGTATATTGGGATTATGGTATCATCATGTGAATACCTATTGGCTTTTTTATGATCAAATACTTTATTGGTTATAACTAAATTGTTATATAATTGTTATACAAGGTTGCAGCACTCTTTTCCTACACCTAATTTACCTAGGCAAGGATACCATCAATAATTATTTCTGCCTACCAGGGCATTAAAGCCTCCTAATAATAACACCATATTTTCTACCTCGGATCCAGTCTTTTCGTTCCCGGAGCTGTAAGTGAAGTTCATCAGAGTCACTACTATCTCCCTCAGGTGGTTCTACAGGACGTATACTGAAATGACTGACACCCTGTCCTTTCTGGGAACAAAATGAATGACTAGCACTCTAATGTTAATAACTTCCCAGCCTAAACAAGACTTAGCAGCTTCCTTGTTATTATGATTCCTGCTCTGTGTCTATGTGCCCCACCCTTGCTACCTGACTAAATAAATCCCATATCACCTAATTTTATTTTTCTGCTCCTGGAATTTGAGTTTCTGAAACTCCTACTACGTCCAGTTTGAAGCGTTTAAATTCGTCGGTCTAAATGTCCATATGACAGTTATATTTTTTTTTTAATTTGTAACATCCCAAGTTGCAGTTTTCCTGTTCTTTAAATAATTGGGATTATGTTGGCCTCAATAAAATCAGTGCTCCCAGAACCAGCGCAGGACGGAAACTAATATTTCTTCTCTGGTTTACAGAGGAGTGATTAAGCCAGCTTGGAACGTGACAGCAAGAAGTCCCTGGTTCCTCCAGCTGAATGGAGGCTTTTTCCAATCTTGGGCCCATCTTAGTTACACCTTGGTTTTCAATACTTGGCAATGCTCTTCTATCAACAAGAATCGAAGTCCTGTACAGAAAATTTCAAGCATATTACCTATGCCTCATTATATATTCATGCCTACAAATATTATGTTACCACAGGGAGGTAAAACATAGTTGATAAATTAGCTTCAGCCTGGAAGTGGGTTTTCAGCCCGAAAATGCCCACCGAAACAGAGCAAACCCAGAATAATTATTTATTAATCAGAATCCAGTGCAAATGCTATGTCGTTTACTAGGCTGTAATTTCCTCGTGGGACGGTACTCCTTAAGGTTTCCCTGCAGCACGTTAACCATCACCTTGCTCGGCATGAAGCTCAGCAGCATTTACACCCCTTCACCACATTGAGGTGTGCTGACCAATTGCCTATGTTACCTAGGAATGGAGGGTCGAGCTTCACTTCCTAGAAATCTACCACTGCCGCAAAAACTACCACCCTTAGCCTGCCCCCTGCTCCCACGTAGAGTCAGCAATACGCTTCAGGATGCAGATCTGCCATATATTGAGATTTATTTTTGTTTTTTTCCTGCACATTTTATTTTAGAGTTGTATTATTTGAATTTTATTGGTATATAATTTTATATTTTGTTTTAGATAACAGGCTACAAGTATTTGTATTACTTATGACAACTGTGTCGTATCTGCATCATAATTACTGTTTGATAACGGAAAATTGCATTATTTTTCTTATGGTTTATAATTGCAGGCATTTGTGCTGATGAATAAGCCCTACAAAAGCAAGATAAGGGGTATGTGGCACCTTATTATTTTAATCTTGTAGGCCCAGAGGTCCCTTCCCATATTATTATATTTCAAGTTATCTTATTTACTGTTGTATTTTTTTATTATCCCTATTTTCTCTGTTTCAATTTTTGTATCTTGATTTATATGACAGGTTATAATGTAAAACTGTATTATTTTATTATATCAGTGGTGTATATGTATTTAGTTGCTGCATAACGAAACATGGTTGCTTTATTTTGATTCCTATTTTTCAACGCAGGCAGCTACTGCAGATGAACAACCCCCCACAGATAGCAGCGTAATTGATACATGATCAAGTTCAGTGAATATTGACTGACAAGACATCCAAGCAAATTAGTGAGTACAGAAGACACAGATAAATCAAGTGATACGAACGAATATGACCTATTGGTCGAACGTGTCAAAACCCAAACAACAACAACATATATTGAGAACTAAATGCGACACAGGAATGCAAATTGAGCCAATCAGCTGAGAGCCCTTAGTTCAACAGGATGATTTATGAATACCACTTTAACGGAGGTATCACAAAATGACCTTTAAATTGTCACATCTGACCTCTTCAGTGCCTGTATAATCAGTTTTGTAAGTAGAACAATAGGAAAAAAGGTCTGATCCAAAAAAGGGATGTTTTTTACGTAAGCTGTTTATTCATAACATGATAATTGGTTGAAGAATCAAGGTTAATATCACGCTTCATTATCCAAAACCCCCATTGAGTCGTTGCTTTGCTTTTTTGAAATGTTTACATGAAATATCCTTTGCGCTTCTAAGAACCCCGTAAGTCTTTGATTATAGGTTAAGATAATCAGTTTTTCTAACCCCATTTGTTTTTTAATCCAGCCAATTAGTAAGACTGATGATCCAAAGAACTTAATAGTGGATTAAGTTGTAATAATTGTAAAATAAAAACTGTAATTTTGATAAACTGTTGCATTTTCCATTGAAAGAATTCTCATGATCATCAGTATTTCTAATGGCTAGATAATGAAAATAAAAAGAGGTTACCAAAACCGTTTATCTGAACATTTAATTTCCTGTAATCTCCTGTATTTCCTGTAAATATTTCAATCCAGTGAAACAACGATTCAACTGGGGTTTTCGATAATGAAGCGTGATATTCATCTGGAATTTCAAACCAATTATCATATTTAGAATAAGCAGCTTACGTAAAAAAATATGCCCTCTTTGGATCAGGCCTACTGCCTTATTTTGCTATCTACAAAGCTGATCAAACGGGCAATGAAGAGGTCAAGTTCGTTAATTCAAAAGGCGTTACGTGACCTTAATTAAAGTGGTATTTCTAGTGGTATATCCCTCTCAAATGAAGTGCGCCAAACTGATTTGTTCAATTTATAATCCTCTGGCGCATTTGGTTCTTAATATATTGCACATCTGCTTCCTGAAGCCTATTGCTGACTCTAGGCAGGAGCAGAGGGCAAGTTAAGCCCGGAAATATCTGCACCAGTGGTAGAGTTTTAGGAAGTGAAGTTTGACCCTTTGTCCCTAGGTAGCATAGAAAATCCATCAGCGCATCTAAACGTGGTGATAGAGCGTAAATATAGCCAAGCTTCAGCCAAGCAAGATGATCGCAAACATGCTGCAGAACGATCTTGAGGTTTGGCGTCCATCACGACAATTATAGCCTAGTAAACGTCACAGCATTTTCAGTGGATTCTGATTATGAATAATTCCATTGGGTTTGGTCTGTTTTGGTGGGCGTTCTTCCCAACATTCTTCAAAATCTCTTCCCAGCTAATGTATCTACTATGGGCTACCTCCCCATAGTGGTGTATATATTTATGCATGAATATATAAAGAGTCTTAGGTAAAAGGCGTGAGATTGTCTGTGCAGGATTTTAGCGCTTGTTGATAGAAGTGCATCTTCAAGTGCTGACAACCATGCTATGATCAAGATAGGCTCAGGATTGCACAAAGCCTCCTTTCAGCTGGAGGTCCCAGAAACTTTTTAGTATCCGGTTCTAAGCCGGTGCTTCTGTACAGACATGAGAAGAAGTGTTAACCTTCTTCCTGCACTGGTTCTGGGACCTTTTCTTTTCTTGAGGCTAAAATAAACTCAATTGTTTGAAGAACATGAACATTGCAACTTGGAATGTTACAACTTAAAAAAATAGGTATCGTATCAATATCTTGACTGAAGAATTCAGACGGTTCTAACTGTATTTTGTAAGGGTCTCAGAAACTGATATCGCAAGGGCAGGAAACATGAAATTAGGTAGTAAGAATTTACTTACTCTGGAAGGACGGATGGTGTACATAGACAGAGGGCTCCTAATGAATAAGTAGGCTGATAAGTCTCGTTTAGGTTGGAAGTATATTAATGATAAAATGCTAATCGCTCATTTTATGAATAAAAAGGGCGATAAATCAATCATAGTTTATATCCCTCTTGAAGCGACTAACGGAGATAGTATAGACTCAGATGAACTTTACTTATAGCCACAGGAAATTAGAACAGGTTGTGACACCTTGGGTGTGAAGGGAGATTTATTTTCTGATGAAGAAATAGCGACATTATTAAAGGATTAAAAAATAGCAAGGCCTGAGAATTTCGGCCTAGTGGAAGATCTTTCATAACTCATAGATGATTGGACACCCACGACCAAACACGGACGTTTTTTCCTACTAAAATCAATTTGTGATAAATAGGTAATTTGTATAATTCAGTCCCTGGGGCTTCGGGGGTGATACTGACCTTGGAGGAATACTTACTAGATCTTTTGACGTTTCTGAAAAATAAGTAACTTAATAATTCAATTCAATAATATTGGGTTAACAAGGGCTTAGTAGCACAAAAAAGCGGGGATGGGGGGATGCTTGCCCTGAAATCAATTGAATCACCTAAAAAAAACTTCTGATGAAGAAATAGCGACATTACTAAAGGATTAAAAATATCAAGACCTGAGATTTTTGGCCTAGTGGAAGATCTTTCATAATTCGTATCTGATTGGACACCCACGACCAAACACCGAATTTTTTTTTCCTACTAAAACCAATTTGTGATAAATAGGTTATTTGCATAATTTAGACCGATTGCCCCTGGGGCTCTTGGGGTGATACAGATATTGAAGGAGCTCTTACTAGATCTTTTGATGTTTCTGAAAAATAAGTATCTTAAAAAATCAAGTCAACATCGTTGGAGTAACAAAGGCTTAGTAGCAGAAAAAAGCGAGGATGGGAGGCTGCTTGCCTCCCATCAACTGTCGCTTGCTTTTGGTGCAGGGATGTTAAACAGCACATCCCATCGATCCATAGTGCCTCCTCATTTCAAACCACATCAGGAAAGACCAGCAAGAGCAGTGGCAGAAGCTGTACCTCGTATGCAGCCAATCAATGTGTCTCGAAACAGGTATTTGAAAAAGCTTTGTTCGCTCATTTGCAAAGTGGTTTATTGTTACTGCTAGTAAGTAAGAATAGCTACAGCTTTAGTTCGTTAGTTATATAGTTATATTATATTTTACTGAATTTAAGTGGACGTACTGATTATAGTGTACTGATTTTAAGTGGACTATTGGATTTATTTTAAATTATCTCAGAAGTGTTGACTATGGATTGTATACGTATTTGTGTTTTGGCGACTAAAACGAATATTTGGCTTGCCTGCTGCTTTAGTTTGTTAGTTATATTTTATTATGTCTTGACTAGTCAGTTATTGTGTACTGATTTTAAGTGGATGACTAGAATTATTTTAGATTATTTCATAAGTGTTGACTGTAGATTGTATATATATTTACGTTTTGACGACTAAACGAATATTCGGCTTGTCTGCTGCCCGTTTTGAAAATTAATTGAATTGAATTGTCCCGAAATTACTTTCAGCCCTTTAAACAGAATGTTAAATTTTGATTCAAATGAGGCCCCTCCCAAGATCCTGCAGTTGTCACTTCCACATGAAGTTCCTAAGAAAAAATAAAGTTTTTGGCCTGCTCCCGTTTTCATTTTCCTTATCCCGTTTTGGGGGAAGCTATAGTTGTTTTTATTTGTCTTTATGTGTTCGAGTTCCCTTAGCCCAAGAAACCAAGAGCTTAAGAATATATGTTTCAAGCCAACTGAGAACATTTTTTTCTGGCCTGTTTTTGGGGAGGGTGTGGTCCAGAACATTTTTTTTTGCATATTAGGCTCATCTTGACCCAAGGACTTATGGCTTCTAGTTAGAAGCTGATCAGGGAAAAAATTAGCTTCATTTTCAGTTCCCCTAATCCCTCTATCTCACAACAAAATATTTGATTGTTTCAACCCAGAGAAAGATTCCCGAAAGTTTGAAGCAAATCGCGTACCCAAGATCAAGCAAGCCCCTTCATCCATTATAAAACCTACGTACAAGAAATTAGTGATTTGTTTGATATCCTCGAAACATCAAAGCTTGTTATGAAGATGAGTATAAATATTTTCCCTTCCTGTGAGTGAGGCATACAATGTATCTTATATAAAGTTGAAAGCGTTCACGCGAAAGTTTCCAGATCCTGTAAATGTAACGCAGCACTTTCTTGCCCTCCAAAATTTTGTTTCACTTCTTGAAAAAAAAAAAAAAAACAAAGAGAGTTAAAATACATGATAATTTCCCTAATTATGTGATTCCACACTGCTGTTTTACGTTTGTCTTTTTAAGCCTTTCTATTATGTTACCCCATAAATTGCCATGCAAGTAGTCTCAAGGGAACACAACTTTTCTTTCAATGCACTGGCTTCATTTCTGGATGAAGGTCTCCCAGAAGTGTTGCTGTCAATTTCATTTAAGCTTTCCAAATTGCATTCTTTGTTTTCATTAACAATTCGACAGGCATCGTGACGAGCAGACCATCGAGTCTTGGATAAATTTTGCAACTATAATATACACTTTTGTTTTAGAATGACCCATCTGCGTGATGAGCACTGAAGAAATTTAAAAATTCTTGTTGCAATCCAAAATGACACAGCCTGTGTACATGAGTCTGCTGCACAAGACCCTATTAAATTAAGAGAATGCGCTTCATGTCATGAACAGAGGTTCAAATTTCAATTGTATCTGTCTGGTTTTTATGCATATTAGCAAAAGGGATAAAAATTAACGAACAAGAGAATAGTGAAAAAACGAAGACATATATTGTAATATTTGCTAGGGATGGATAGGGACTAAGGGTAAATCACTAGGGTTGCAACGTGATTTGCTGATTTTCGGGGAGAATTCGGGAAACCAATTTTTTTTTTGGAGGAGACATAGAGATTTACGGGGAAATCTCTGAAAATTTGGGGATACTGGCAAACCTGAACAGAAGGTAACTGATGAGAGATGAGCCAAAAGCAATGCAAGAGAGAGGTGATACGAAGATCCCAACTGCCATTCTTGGGGCCCATCTGACAGCTAAAAAGCGGCTACTGAATTTTTGTCTTTTTCTTAAAATGACTTTTCTGTGAATAGGCAGCGCAGCAGTGGAGTGTATCTGACACTTTGACAATTAATCACATCAGTCCAGTTTTTGTTAAGAAAAACAAAATCAGTCATTGATAATTTTCTGAGCCCCCTGCATTGTGCGTCCTTAAGCCCAAGCCTAGTGGCAAATCTCCTGGCCTGTAAACATTACAGTAGAGGATGTTTTGCTTCATTCCGCTCATCAAATTTACTGGATATTCAGGGTCACTTCCAGTTTAGCTGTATACCACCCTCATCTCTCAAACTCTAAAAAACAGAATTTTGATATCAAGAGGTATATCAAAAGAGTTGGCTTATTATGCTGATTCCAAATATATTAGGTGCATTACGTTTAGTGAGGGGGGAGGGGAATACCCCGTACAATTCAGGAATATTAATGAAAATCAAACCAACAGATCATATCCGAGAACACTGGTTGATCCAGGGGGCCGGTGGGATCTCCATCCCCCTGGATTTTTTATGGTACACTCTTTCCCCGTTTTTTCTTATTTTTCCCTTTTTTTAGAATGAATTTGTCAATTTGGCTAATTTTTGGCACCTTTTTCACACTGTCCCCCCAAGACTTTTCTCTTTGGAGCTCTTGTCACATAGGGTCCTTCCCAAAATATTGCCTTAGATTCGCCCCGGTCCGAGAACCCTTTTGGAGAAGGTTCAAGCTCCTATCTGAAAAAATCATAAGAATCTTTTATTTTTTGACAGAAGAAAGATCACAGATGCGTGTTAATTTATTATTTTTGTTTGTTTTCCCCAGGGGTGATCGCATTGAACCAATAGTGCTAGAACATCAGGAAAGGGCTCATTTGAACGAATAGTAAAGGTTCTAGTTCTCTTTTTAAGTGACCAGAAAGAATGGAGGGCAGCTAGCCCTCCTCCTTATCACGTTGTTCCTCAAAGTCGTCCGATCAAAATTCTGAGACAGTATATGCATCATAACTGCTGTTTGATAACAAAAAATTGCATTATTTTTGTTCTGGTTTCTAATTGCAGGCACGAATCGCTGTTGGATAACCCCTACAAATAGCAGGATAAGCGGCACACGGCATCTTATTGTTTTATTATTTTTCTAAGCCCAGAGGTCCCCTTCCATATTTTTTTATTTTAGAGTTGTCTTATTTAGTTTTTTATTTGTTTTTATTATTCTTATTTTATCTGTTTAAATTTTCATTTCTTGGTGTATATGACGGATTATAATGTAAAATTGTATTATTTTATTATATCTGTGTTGTATATATATGTTTAATTGCATATATTTAAGAAGGCAGTGATATTAATTCGGGGAAGGGCATTCTTCTGTGCCTTTTTGCCCACCCAATTAATGAATCAGTCAATCATGTATTAATATTAAATAGAAAAGCAAAAAAAAGGAAACATCTGATCTGTTGTTGAGAATCGCTTAGTAAATCTGCAAAAACAGCTACGTAGAGAAGAGGAGTGGTTACAGAAAACACCGAATGTAGACGCGGCTTAAGCATCACAGTCAAGAATCGATGAAAGAAAATGTTTTGTGTATTGCGCTTATCTGAAAAAAAAAATGGTGCAAAATGTGTGTGTTAGCTCATAACTTAAGATACTCTGAATGTCAATCTATGAGAATTTTACATCCTGATGCGTAGATGATTGTCCTTAAACCAGAAAAACTTTCTTTTTTACGTGGAAACAAATTGCTAATGAGCAAGTTGATTTTTTTAAAATTAAATTATGAAAAGATACTACTTTTAAGAGAGAGTGTTGAAAACGTTCTGCTTTCTGAAAAAGTGTTGAAAAATAATACTGTCATCAACAAGTAGTACTTTGGTACTTTCCATGGCGAGGTGAATATGGCACTTTCAACAGGATTCCGGTTTCTCCGTAGTCGTTCTGTGGATACCGTAGTAGCATTTGTATTGTAGGTAGACAGACATCGAATTCCGTAGGTCTACTAAAAAATGCGTAGAAGTGGAAACAGTGATTATTCAGCCTAGTTTGGCATGCAGTGCCCGAAATCTGTTTTCAACCCCGCTAACCAATAGTTTGCACGTTCCATCTGATACCCCCCTGAACTCTATCTCTGATGGGTTTGCTGCAGTATACTGTTCTTAAGAAAATAGAAGCAAGGAAGTATGTGACAGATTGGCTTGTGACTTCCACTAATGTGTGTATTTGACATTTTTGAGGCTTCTGTTGCAGCATGGAGGTTCAAAGTTAAGATACATTAAGTAAATATTTCTCAGGTATTATTTATTTTTCACAAAAGCTGGTATACAAAGATTTTTTGGCCTTTTTGTTAAAAATTTGAGACTAATACTGGAATAAGGCTGTACAAAACACATGAAATACATATTTCACAAATAGTGTTGGCTTTTCACCAAAGCTTTTGTCCAAGAATATATAATGCTCTTATTAATCACACACTGTGTGATGTAAATGACGCTGTTCCAAAATTGCAATCCAGAACTAAAAAACGAAAACATATTTAGTAGCTATTTTAGGAGTGTTTGACTCCCCCCAAACCCGATGTTTTGTTGGTAGCGCAATAGCGCTGCCTAAGTAATGAACGATGTTGGCACAATGTATTATTTTTTTTTCCAAAATTCTTTGATAGCGTTTTGTTCAACGAAGTTGAAAACTCCAGTAATCATATTTTGAGGATTTCCCTCAGAGCAAGAGCTATAAGCTATACTAGTTCCAAATTATCAATATATAAGGTTTGTAAGGAAGGAGTTGTTGTAAAAAACTTCAGGGCGGTCATTCGATTGAAAAGCAGGGGTTTTGGAGCCCTTTTTAAGAATAAACAGTTTTTGGAGGACAACTAGCCCCCTCCCCATGTCCTCTTTTCCCCAAATGCATTCAATAGAAATTTTGGGATAGCCGTTTATTTGAAATAGTTCAGAAATAATATAGCAAGGCCTTTGGGGTTGACACAATCCCCCAGAGCCCTGAGGCAAGGACTGTAAGCTATGCCCTGGGGACATATAAGTTTCTTATAAAATGATTAGGCCATATAAACTTCAGATGAGAATCATTTGATTGGGAATTGGAAGTTATAGTGCCCCCTTTAAGAGTCAAAAGTTATTTGGGTGCAAGAAAGCCTCCTCACTCCCATTATCTCCGAAAATAAACATCCAAGCAAACTTTTGGGCTATTTGTTTTCTTCAGCATTTTGAAAGGTCCAGTAATTATGCCTTTGGAATTCAACCCTCTCCCCCTCCATACCCCCTGAAAATTAAGACTAGGATTATGAGGCTGAAAATTTGATAGAATAATGAAGGAGAATTTAAACTAAATCAAAACACACTGTGTGTGCGCAAATTGTCAAAAGGGCGTGTCTTAAGAATAGATTTTGGTATTAAGCTGGAACTTTCAGAGAATTCTTAAAGGAGAAGATTCTTAGAAACAGGTAAGGGTATCAACTTGAAATTTTAAGGGTCACTACTACTACTGCTACTATTGCGGCTACAAATGAGATTGGTTGTGACTGCAACTGTGTGTACTTCCAACTGCGACAACTTGCAACTCTGACTGCGACTGCTTGCAACTGTTACTAAATTTATTTGTGACTACTTTCAAGGAATGTTGAGGGGGATGTTGATTAGGCAGAAAAAAATCGCTTTGATGTTTTGATATTCTGATGAAAATTTGATGTTGATAAAAAAAAAAAAAATTGATGTTGATACAGGTAATATTGAAAAACCTCAAACTTTGGCAATAAAAAACGAACAGAAATAAATTAAAAAAACTTTCCGAAAAAGAACTTTTTTAAGGATAAGTAAAGGCCATATTAAGCTTAAGATTATCAGAAATGAATTTCTATAACAGTTCAAACTAAAAATGACCAAAAACTAATAATAAAGAATAAATGAAACCCGAAACGAACAGAAATTAATTAAACAATCACAGCAAAACAAACATACAAAGGGTAGCAATATAAATGAGTAAAAAAATCTTGAAACGAGCTAAATTCAAATCAAATATTGAAATTAAAATCTAAAGGAAGAGAATTCACTACAAACAAGAGTTTTGCTACTGTCCCTATCCTAAATTGTAAAAGCCTAAAGCCCTGCTGCGTTATTTGCGCTTTACTGAAAACGAATTATTGTACAAATATTTTCTTTTGTACTTACAATATTGAAAACAAAAATAAAAATTACTGTCAAAAATTAAACTTGTACAGCTGGTCTTTCCGCAATTAATAACACTATATATAAAATATGCAGTCTAATTTATTTTTTCTTTCCAAGAACTGTTCAAAAGTCAAAATAGTTTTCAGTTAAATACAAATGACGCAGTAAAAGGTAGAATTTGACAGTTAGGAAAGGGAGAGTAGCCAAAATCTTGCTTTTAGTGATTTTTTTCGTTTTAAGTTTGACTTTGATATTCAGTTAGAGTTTTCCTTTGTTTAAGATGTATTTTTATTCATTCACATTAGTACCTGTTTTATGCTTGTTTGCTATGATCGTTTATTTAATTCCTGTCAGTTTGGGTTTCATTTATCCTTTAGTAGTAATTTAGGGTGGTTTTCAGTTTGTATTATTTTAAAAATTTATCTCTGCTGGTCTTAAATTCAATATGGTTGCTTACTATTCTTTGATAACTTCTCTTTTGGAAAGTTTTTAATTAATAAATCATTTATTATTAGGGTTTCGGTTACTATTAGCTCAATTTGCTTCTCACGTGCAGTTCGTTACCCCAAACTGCTTGATTTTTATTTGAACTTATTTCTGCTTGTCTTGGTATAATGGTGTTTTTTTTCAGAAAAAAACCTTTTTTGAATATTTGAAAAATATGTGCTAAAAGATGCGTAGTATTAACACTCAAACACAGGAAATGTCTTTAATAAACAGTCAACATCTCGCTTTAAAAATGAGATGATATCACTCTAGTATAATTGATTTCTTCACTGTAAACAGTTTAAAATAGAAGGTATGAATTTGATTCCAAGGAAGATACTGCGAAAGATCATCCTTATCATCTTGATTTTTGTCAGCCTTTTATTATATTTCCAAGGTCATCCCCCATGAACTGGCTTATAATCCTCTTTATTGTATCCGGTTGCTTAAACTAGGTCTTTTGCAATCTTACTTTGACATCCTGTTTATATCTTCTGTATAAACTGTTCAAAATAGTCTCATTTTTTTTTTCAGAAAAGAAACAGAACGATAGAGAAAAATATACAGAGGGGGAGCGATAAAAAAAGAGAGTAGCAGGAAACGGTGCTGAAGATTGAAATATTAAAAAAAAAGAAAAAGGTAAAGGAAAAACTGTAAAGTCTAATGCCGTACATTAGACTTTACAGTCCCTACCGGCGGTGCTGATCTCCGTTTCTTGACCCTTCAGCCAGGAAGTGCAATGGGGGGCTGGGGGCCAGCCATCCCGTGCTTTCGTACACCCTTCCTGTTTACCTTCCCCAGATTTCTCCAGGTACCCATTTAGAGCTGGGTCGACTCTGGCTAACCTTACAGAGTCACGCCACTGACCCCCGTCCCAAACTGAAGAATTGGGTACACTGGGATTCGAACCCGCGTCCTCTCAGACAGATTGAAATATTAGTCGAATTAAAGCTCCAAAAACTTCTCTTTTGTCATTTTAGGGTACCATCAATTTCTCAAGGTGCAAATAACGTCAGATACGTGTGTCCTTTCAACTGGAGAAGACCCTTACAATACTTAGAAACAATGTATACAGTTTATTTAGGTATGAGCCTTTTCAACATTAACATTTGAAAGCAGCTATCCCCACTTTCAATTTGTTTGAAGGAGAAGGCAGTGATATTAATTCGTGGGAGGGCATTCTTCTGTGCCTTTTCCCCCACCCAATTAATGAACCAGTCAATCATTTATTAATATTGAATATAAAAGCAAAAAAATAATTACAGACATAAGAAGGTTACATGACACAAGAAGCTTGGCTTGCAGTGAGCTGCACAATACAATAATAAAGCACTGAACTTTTAGAACACACTAAAAACACATACAATAATAAAACACCGGAATAAAACAATGACAGAGATATATAGATGTGGAATAAAAGAGATGGCAGATACATATATAACGGAAATTAAAAAAGGGAGAAAAATTACGTGACTTGAAAGACTCGCCGAGAAACTGCCTTTGCAGAGACAAATAAAGCGACATATAAAAAGGATGGAATTCCATTGTTGAATTTATTGATAAACAGGAGACCTCTGGTCTGTTGTTGAGAATCGCTTAGGTAAAGTAAATCTGCAAAAAGAGCTACGTAAAGAAGAGGAGTGCTTACATGAAAACGCCAAATGTAGACGCGGCTTAAGCATCGCAAGTGAAGAACCGATGAAAGAAAATGTTTTGTATATCACGCTTATCTGAAAAAATGGTGCAAAATGTGTGTGTTATCTCATAACTTAAGATACTCTGAATGTCAATGTATGAGAATTTTACATCCTGATGCGTAAATGATTGTCCATAAACCAGAAAAAACTTTCTTTTTTACGGGGAAACAGATTGCTAATGAGCAAGTTGATATTTTAAACATTAAATTTTATAGAGATACTACTTTTAAGAGAGAGTGTTGAAAAGGTTCTGCTTTCTGAAAAATTATTGAAAAATAATACTGGCATAAAAAAGTAATACTCTGGTACTTTCCGTGGCGAGGTGAATATGGCACTCTCAACAGGATTCCAGTTTCTCCGTAGTCGTTCTGTAGATACCGTAGTAGCATTTGTACTGTAGGTAGACAGACATCAAATTCCGTAGGTCTGCTAAATAATCCGTAGAAGTGGAAACTGGATTATTCAGCCTAGTTTGGTATGCAGTGCCCGAAATCTGCTTTCAACCCCGCTAACCAATAGTTTGCACGTTCCATCTGATACCCCCCTTAACTCTATCTCTGATGGGTTGGCTGTAGTATACTGTTCATAAGAAAATAGAAGCAAGGAAGCATGTGACAGATTGGCTTGTGACTTCCACTAATATGTGTATTTGACATTTTTGAGGCTGCTCTTGCAGCATAGAGGCTCAAAGTCAAAACACAGTAAGTAAATATTTCACAGGTATTATTCATTTTTCACAAATGCTGGTATATAAAGATCTCTTAGCCTTTTTGTTCAAAGTCTGAGACTAATGCTGGAATAAAGCTTTCCAAAACACATTAAATACATATTTCACAAACAATGTTTGCTTTTCAACAAAGCTTTTGTCCAAGAATATATGATGCTCTTATTAATTACACACTGTGTAATTTAAATCACGCTGTTCCAACATTGCAATTCTGAATTTCACAACGAAAAATATTTTAGCTGTGTTTGACTCCCCCCAAACCCGATGTTTTGTTGGTAGCGCAATAGAGCTGCCTAAGTAATGAACGATGTTAATAAAATATATTATTTATCCATTCTTTTTTAAATTTTGAGGTAGCATTTTGCTCAATATAGTTGAAAACTCCAGTAATTATGTTTTGAGGATAGCCCTCAAACCAAGGACTATAAGTTATGCTAGTTCCACATTATCAGTATATAAGGTTGGTATCGAAGGGGTTGCTGTATAAACTACAGGGGGATCATTTGATTGAAAATCATATGGTTTTAGGGCCCTTTTTAAGAGTAAAAAGTTATCAGTTGACAACTAGCCCCCTCCCCATGTCCTCTTTTCCCCAAATGCATTCAACAACAATTTTGGCATAGCCATTCTATTCAAAATGGTTCAGAGATGGTATAACAAGGTCTTCGGTGTTGAAACAAGCACCCAGAGCCATGAGGGAAAAGTTCTAAGTTATGCCCTAGGGGAATGTAAGGTTTTATGTAAGGGTAATCGCACAAGCTTTAGAGGATACTTATTTGATTGGAAATGGAAAGTTTTAGTTCCCTTTTAAGAGTCAATAGCAATGGAGCAAACCATCCTCCTCCCCCGATGCTCTCCTTTCTCCTAAGGCATCTGAATGAAATGGCGAGAAAGCCTTTTTGTTCAAAATAGTCCAACAAACATACATCAATGCCTCCAGGGATGACACAACCTCCCCAGAGCCCTGAGGCAAGGATTGTAAGTTATACCCTGGGGACGTATGAGGTTCATATGAAATGAGTGGCCGCATAAACTTCAGATGAGGGTCTTTTGATTGGGAATTGGAAGTCATAGTGCCCTTTTATGAGTCAAAAGTGATTTATATGAGTCAAAAGTTGTATATCATGGGTTGAAGTTTTTTAAAAAAAAGGAAGATATTTCAGTTTGCTTTTGATAAGTTTTTAGATGTCCTTTTGCTGGCTTATGATTCTTGTTGCCCGATAAAAATTTTAAGAATAGTAAAAAAAGATCACCTGATTTTAGTTCTACAGATATTACTACTGCTGTAACTACTGTTACTGCCGGTGCTACTACTACTGCTACTGCTGGTGCTACCAGCAGTAGCACTAAGGGTATTAAGGTTATAGGCAATATAGAATTTGTATTTAACTAAATCGTAACACATTATGCTCATACAGGCTGTTAAGAGGATGTATCAGCAATAATTCAGGAATGGTTGGTGATATTAAGTTGAAACTTTCATCTTGTATTGAAGGGGATGATGAAGAAAACCAAAGTTGCTATTTGCATACTGCTACTAATGTTGCTACTGATACTACGACTATTGCTACTACATAAGCTAAGGATTCTAATATGAATCTTTCAAGGAATATTTAGATAGATGTTGAACTAAATCAAAATGAACTATGACCATGTATTTTGTCAAAAGAATGACCAAGCACTGTCTCAAGAACGGCTTATATTGTTAAGTTAGACATTTCAGTTAAGCTGTGGTAAATTTTGAGCTAGCCAGAAGACACAATTTGTATATTTTTAA